>NC_087171.1:15978266-16058266 GCF_035594125.1 Scylla paramamosain | reverse complement strand
GGAGACTGGACAAAAAGGATCCAAGTCTGAAGCAGAAATCCAACCCTTTTACGACCCTAAAGAGCATGTTTTGCACTCTGCAGTGTTACAACGGATGAAGCAAAGGAGGACAGCTGAGCCATCCTCCACCTCGCCGCTGCCAAGGTGACGTGGGGGACAGATGTGAATGTGGAGCAGGTGTGAGAGCTTCCTGCATCAGCGCCCGAGGAGAGAATCAGGACGACGCGTGGGTTGAACTGTGGTGGTAATGGTGCCCTTGATAAAAGATTATGGTGATGATGCGGATGAGGATGGTGGTGATGATGATGATAAGTGGGAAAAACAAAGAGGTGGGAGGGAGGAGGAGAATGAGAAGGCGGAGGATAAACAAACAATAACAGATCTTCTGAATCCCTGTATGGATTTTGGAGAAGGATATACATTGCCGGCAGCGGAAGACGTGACAACATCTGCGGCGCGGTTGAATCGCAGTGAGAGGAAAATAAATAAAGGCCAAGGTCGGTAAGCTTGCAATACATGCTTATTCTAACAGAGGAAATGAAACTAAACAAAACTTGAAAGAAAAATAAATAACAATAAATAATAACATCGCATGCTCAGAATTAACTACACAAAGCGTGGTAAAAAAAAAAAAATCCTATGAGTCAGTCTTTTAACTAAGCCACACAATTTATATTCATATTTAGTAGAGTGACACGAGCAGCAGCACTTCCTCATGTTGGTGTGCCGGTGGCGTGACACACAACAGTACAGGCGAGTTTGCCACGATGTTGAGCAAAGCAGTCACGGAAGGCGCGTTGAAGAACCACTAATGAACCTGACGCGGCGAGCACACACACACACACACACACACACACACACACACACACACACACACACACACAGACACGCGCGCGTGCGCGCGCAGGGTTGTCTTTACCTCGTGCTGGAGCGGCGTCCCTTCCAACCACCAGTAATTTTGAGGGATCAAAATTACTGCCCATGCCTCTGGAAAGGAGCAACCCAGCGCACCAGTCACAGCCAGGATCCTCGAGAAAGCCAGATACGAACGCTTCACCATAACGTGCCAGCGGATGTAGTTCTTGCAGCCATAATGTGTTACTGTGTGCATGATACACTGTCCTTGAATAATTGAAACTCTGTTGTTATCATAAGGGAAAACACGTTTCTAAATGCGTGTTTGAATAGTCTTGATGACGCTCAATTACTCACTTCCGCAAACTTCACTACAACGCATTTTTTTTTTGACTTTTTACTTCAAAGGTAAGAACATGAATCTTCTAAATAATTACGACTAAGCAGCAGAGAAACATAATGAAGGATTCACACAACACACAAGAACTCACCACCGGCCAGCAACACAGACACGCAAACCAGAGGCTGACCTCACCGGCAGGACAGGACAGGACATGGTGTCGAGAATACGGCGATAGCATACTGTAATTTTGTCTTTTACTAAACAATCATGTCGTATATTAAAAGAGTGACACTTAATACCCCGAAGCTGGACGCACGCGGCGAGGGATATGCAAGGAAGCGTGATGAAATGACATGAAACTCTCACACTGACTCACTAACAGCAAGCGAGCAGAAGAGCTTACGAGTACATTGCTTAGATAACACCCTGCAAGCATGAAAATATTTTTGTTCCCGCTTTACAGTTTTACAACTATACATTTTCTCACGAAGACTGACCATTAAGCCTTACTCCGAAGTGCTTACCATCCGGTTTCAGGCAACTGCGCGAGATGAACTTATTAAATCACACCACGCCAACGTTCCTGCCCCGACGGACTGGCATGAAAAGTCAATAACAATTACTGCAATAGAGGCAAGAAATAGTGGGCGTGTGTCGAGGCCCTGGCCCGGCTGATGAGGCCACTAAACAAGACCGTGGAGGGGATGAGCGAGGGCGAGCACTCATTGTGTTTGTTAGTAGAGAGGAAGAGGAATGGAGAGAGCGGAGTAGAGGGGGAGGTAGATAAAAGATGACGAAGGGAAGGGAGAGGAGAGAAAAGGGGAATAAAGAGGGAGATGAAGGAGGGAGATCCAACATTCCGGAAGATAGCAAACCAGTCCTTTAGCGACGGGATAGTGAGGGGAGCACCGAAGGGAGATGGGGAGGAACATATAAAGGAAGGGAGACACGAGGGAGGAAAGATAGCCGGAGGAGGTAAAGAGGAAGGGAGACAGGGGAGAGGCCGCAAACTAATGAGGAATGGCAGGATGGCAAAGTAGATGGACCCATGTTTTCCTCTCTCTCTCTCTCTCTCTCTCTCTCTCTCTCTCTCTCTCTCTCTCTCTCTCTCTCTCTCTCTCTCTCTCTCTCTCTCTCTCTCTCTCTTGGGGCAGAGGACGCGGACACAAGATACATGTACGTTGCCACTGCTAAATAATTACCATTTTTTTCGCTTTTTATCGTCGTCCTTCCTCCACGTGCCAGTCGTTATTATTATCAGTAATACTTGCTCGTCTTTATCTTCATCTAGTAATCATTTCCCAGCCTCCCTCCTGCCGAAGATTTGTTATTATGTTTTGTTTCATATTTCCTGTTTTGTTTCTTTTCTTTTTTTTTTATCTTGCAAATTTTATGGAAGAGGTATTTTCTGCTTTATTTCCTTTTTTATCTTGCAAAGTTTATGGAATAGGTATTTTCATTTTTCCTCATTGCTGTTAATTAAAATATGATGTTTTCTTCCAACCTTTATCTCAGTGATGATAGAAAAAAAAAAAAAGAAATGAACTAATTAATATCACTCGCCCGGCCGTACAGTTATCTGGACTTCCATTCAAATTAAATTAAATTTTGAGATTCCTTTTTCCCCCTCGCCTAAATTTCCGGTCCAATATTTGCAGAAATCAAAATTAACAAGTGCTCTAATTTTGACGTACAAACGAAACAATGGACGCACGCACGCACGCACACTCCTAATAACAGCGAAGTAATAAGAAGCCTGGAACATCTACTTCAGCCACTTACAACACAGGGAAGGCACACCACTAGCACCGCGCACCAAATACACACAAACACGCTCATAAATTACGGTAGGGGCGCGTCTGGGGGATAAAACTTGCACTGCTAGGTAACAAAAGGAGGTTGTTTTTTGTATCATCTAATGGACGCTGCCGCCATATCTGGGAAGAGGAGAGGAAGGAGAGAAAGGCGAACAGTGAGGGAGGGAAGTAGCTTTAATGTAATAGGGGGAGGAGAGCCAAAGGAGAGGCGGAGGAAGGGAGGGAAAGAGAATGAGGTAGGCAGTATGCGGTGATGAGAGGGAATAAAGGGTTGGATCGCTGGGGGAGGAAGTATTAGATGACAGACATAACATTTTGATAAAGCTCATTATGACGATTTCCCCTTCCACTAATATCTCCAATTAGTCTTTCTAGTTCATCAGTCATTCAACTCAATTTTCTTCCATCCACCACTCTAGTTCCAATGATCCACTACTCCGTTAATCCATCACTTATAACTCTCCCACAAACCTCTCATCACAACTCAGACACCTCTCAGTCAACGCACGTTAACGTCCACAAAACACTCTGCAGAAACAGCGCGTGAAAATGGTAAAAAATTTCAAGTTGTAGATAATTTTTACGTAGAATTTGTGACCTTATTGTGTTGGAGGGGGTGGTGAAGGAACATGCACGACCCAAAGTGTTACTGTAAGCCTCTGATATTTGCAGGAAAAGACTGACACGCAGTCCTAAAAGAGAGAGAGAGAGAGAGAGAGAGAGAGAGAGAGAGAGAGAGAGAGAGAGAGAGAGAGAGAGAGAGAGAGAGAGAGAGAGAAGTTAATAAGGAAAAAAAAAAAGGAACAAGCAAATTGGTTTCCGTACTCGCATTATGTTACTTTCAACACACACACACACACACACACACACACACACACACACACACGTGATGACAAAGACGACCACAAAGGGAAAGTTTTGGGATATACTCTCTATTTTTAATATATCTAGTTTCATAGTTTTCAAACACGAATGCGTACAAAGGACAACAATGAAAAAAAATAAAAAAAACAACAACGAAACCACCACCAACTTTTGCTTCCGCACGAAGAAGTTGGCTTGGGGTTTTCCTTCCAACACTAGACAGAGAGAGAGAGAGAGAGAGAGAGAGAGAGAGAGAGAGAGAGAGAGAGAGAGAGAGAGAGAGAGAGAGAGAGAGAGAGAGAGAGAGAGAGAATGGATAACAGATTTAAAGTTAGAATCCCCCCAAAACAATTTGGATCCAATCTGCTTATAACTTTTACAGAAGTTGGATGGTCGTACGTGTAATATTTCCCCATTTTTTATATGTTTGCCCTAAATCACACTTCACTCTCGACACCAGGACATAAACTCTATTATTACCATATGTACAGTGTTGCCAGATGTAAGAACATTCGTTTAGCTAACAAAAAAAATAAATACATATATATATATATATATATATATATATATATATATATATATATATATATATATATATATATATATATATATATATATATATATATAGATAACAATTTTCTGTGGGTATTTTTGCAGTTAACATGTGGAAGCAGCTGACGCGATGGGAGATTTAATCGCTGGAGGACCTTTAAATTTCCCCAAACGAACCCTTGTTTTCCTTTAAGTTTTGGGAAAAATAATATAAAAGTTACACCATTCGATTCAGGGAACCATGCGTTTTCTATGACACCCAAAACATAAAAAACTATAATTTTCACCCAAACTCCGAATTTCTGGCCTCCTAAAGCTCCCTTCCTTTCCACCTGAGTACCTCTCCGGGTCAGTCAGAGAACCAGGACAAAACAGGAATTTTCTTTCGTCCACCTTCGCCGCGAGGGGAGAGGACGGTTCATCTTTTTTAAGTACAGGGGGAAAATGTAAACAGTCTTTGGCGATGAGTTTTACCGTGTTATTGTTGGGAAGTCTGTCTTCCTTTTAGTCTGTCTGTCTGTCTGTTTGTCTGTCTAGCTATTTTTTTTTTTCTGTTTGGCTCTCTCTCTCTCTCTCTCTCTCTCTCTCTCTCTCTCTCTCTCTCTCTCTCTCTCTCTCTCTCTCTCTCTCCAGCTTACCATCTCAAGTTGAAAAAGTGAACATGGAAACCGGTGAACTACTTTATGAGTTTCTGAGAAATGAGAAACATGAAATTCGACATAAAAATCTTTAAAATAAAACATCGAAAACGAAACATAACGTCATAAATAGCGTCTCTGAAAATTTCTTCGAGATCTTGAAGAACTACACCACGTACATTTATAGGTTACAGTGCCAAGGTAGTAATATCGACACAAAGAATAAATAAAATAATAAATAAACAAATTCGTCAAAAGCACAACAACGAACCAAGTATTTATTTGAAGAGTCCTAGCGAACACAATTTTTCGTCATTCAACAAACAGGCCATTCTTACAAGTGTTCTGATCCCCAGCCATATCACGTGATCCCGATCGTATCCTGGTCAGAGTCCCCATTAAGTGCCCGGTAGCTGCTCTTCACGCACGAGTCTCCTGTGGGATCGTGTGTGCAGCGATGGCACGGCTTAACAGCTTCTGGGAAAGTACCCGCTGAAGTCGCTCGAGTAAGTAAGGTAGACCTGAGAGTGTTTCCATTTGGTGCTCCACAAGGTTCATCGCCTTACCGCGGACTATTATACGGAAAAGCCGCTGATTAAACGCAACACACACACACACACACACACACACACACACACACACACACACACACACTAGGGACGCATGGGTAGAAGGTTGTGTCGCGTGCCATGCAGTATCAGCTACTAACGCGCCAGGATCAGGATACAAACATGAGCTATTCAGGAACCAATACCGGCTATAGATTCAGCTTCGTAGTTACTTGACCCTAGACTCCCGTGACTGGCTAAATAAGTGTTATTTTCTCTCTTTCTCTTTCTCTCTCTCTCTCTCTCTCTCTCTCTCTCTCTCTCTCTCTCTCTCTCTCTCTCTCTCTCTCTCTCTCTCTCACTCTGCTTAGGACTTGAACTCTTTCAAAGCGGAGGTTTCAAGACGCTTCATATTTTTTTGGTATTCTTTTAAACTGTCTTCCTTAGGGACTGGCACCTTCAGTGAACCTTTTTTTTTCGCCTTTTTGTTGCCCTGAGCTAGTTCCTCTAAGACACACACACACACACACACACACACACACACACATACACACTGGAGTAAAAAAGTAAAAATATGCAGCCTCGACTCAGGCAGGCTCCACGCCACACTTCCCCACCGCCGTCCCGCAGCGCACCACTTTCACCCTCTGCGGGTCGCCACCAGACAACAGGCTCTACCACAGGCTGCTTTAATCCCTATATAAAATATCAGCGTTTGAATTAATAATTCATCTTTCCCTGCCGCGTGTGTGGTCATATAAGTCTCGTCGACTGCTTAGCAAGGTCTTTATAAAACAATTAGCGATCAATAAGTAATTTATGAATGGAATTCCGACCCCGCTTCTCCTTTTTATGAGTGGCAAAAATTGTGTGCAACTACCGCTGCCTCACTACTCTCAGCTGCCTTGAGAGCAGATTAAAGCCATGATGAGCTCAGATAAGATGCTCCTCTGCGTGACATCCCGACGGGAGAACCACGCTAAGGAGGCCACAACAACCTGACTGCCGCGGCGGGAGTAGATGAACTTTCCTTAAGCGTGTTGCAGGAGAAAAGTTTGTGCACTTGGCTGCAAAATAGTGTGCAATATCCCATAATGCACTGGTGAGCCGAGGAAATGAAAACCCGGAGTGTTCTCATTGTGTAGGTGAGTGGGCTGGCTGGTGGGTGGGTGGGCGGGTGGGTGGCGTGAGCGAGTGAGCTCGAAAGAAAGAAAAAAATAATAAAAAATATTATATGTATCGATCACCATTTACTTTTCCCGTTTCTATCTACCAGTGACAACATCTTGCCTCTCGTTTTCCTTGCCTCCTCTCCCCCGCCAGTGTTTGTCGCAGTCACCCCCTGCCTTAATTAGCGCGGTAATCACTAGGCAACACTTGCTTTCCCGCCTTCACTCCAGGCTTCCGCTTCGAATGCCGCGAGATGTTCGGTATTCAGGGGAGATGACACCACTATATCACGCTGCCGGCAGATGATGATGAGGAGCGGGAGGGTACAAGGAATTGGATGAGGGGGAGGAGGAGGAGGAGGAATAGGAGGAGGAGGAGGAGGAGGAGGAGGAGGAGGAGGAGGAGGAGGAGGAGGAGGAGGAGGAGGAGGAGGAGGAGGAGGAGGAAATGTAGAGATAGGAAATGGAGGAAGATGAAATACAGATAGTAAATGGAGGGAGAAGAAGAGGAAAAGGAAGAGGAGGAGGAGGAGAAGGAGATGAAAATGAATAATAAAGGAAGAATCAAGAAGGAAGATGATGTTAAGGAGAAGAATGGAAGTACACAGGTGGAAAGAAGATGCAAAGGAAAAAAGAGAAAAAGAAGACATAGGAACAAACAAAGAGGGACAAGAGTGAAACAACAATAACCTCAATCGTTGGGCTGCCATTCGCTCTCAAGGCAAGCGTGAACAAAGTGCACAGATTACCTTAATTATCCTCACTGAGACCATCATTTGTGACGCGGGCCAAAAGATTATAAGAAAACCACCACATTCCTTATGGTCCTCCTTTTTGTAAGCTTCGAAAGATAAATATAAAATAGTTCCCATCAACACGAAGGAAACCCAAAGAAAAACGTGGATATTTTTCGATATTTCCTATTTCTTTCCTGCAGACAACACAAGGCGAGGCGAGAAGGCGGAAAATATAATCAACTTCACACCCACACATACGCACAGTTGGGGGGAGGAGAACGATCAATAACTCTTCACACCAGACCTCAGAAGGGACGTGACCTGACTCGAATTATCATTTCCCACGTGGTGTGCCCTTATTTGATATACATGTGAGTAGCGACGCGCAGGTGTGGTGTGTAGCAGCCGGCATGGAAGAAGCACGTTCAGCACATCGAGTCTTCAGGTTATTACAAATATCTTACACAAGAAGTCCCTCGGGTACCTGTTTTCGAATGTGAGCTTAATACATTTCCCTAAAGAGTAAGCGTTGCTGAAGTCGGAACCCTAACTAAACTTTCCAGCGTGTGTGCGTGTGTGTGTGTGTGTGTGTGTGTGTGTGTGTGTGTGTGTGTGTGTGTGTGTGTGTGTGTGTGTGTGTGTGTGTGTGTGTGTGTATCTGGGTTCCATGAATCATCACAAAACCCACGGATGGATCAAGACTTCCACTTGGCAATTAGGAACGAGAAAATCTTTATGTGAAACGAAGGGAGGGAGGGAGGGAGGGAGGGAGGGAGGAAGGATGGAAGAAAAGGAAAGGAGGGAGAGAAGGAAGAAAGGAAGGAAGGAGAGAAAAGGAGGAAGAAAGAAAAATTTGAAGTTGGAGGGAAGAGAGGAACGATGAAAAAGGAGAAAGGAAGATTTGAAGTTGGAGGGAAGAAATGAAGGAAGCAAGAGAAGGAGAAAGGAAGGAACGAAGAAGGGAAAAGGAGGAATGAAGGAAGGAAAGATGGAAGGAAAGGAGAGAAAAGAAGAAAGGAAGGAAAATGGGAGATGGAGGGAGAGAGGAAGTGTGTGATGGAGTCCCTAGGGTGACGGAGGATCAGGTACTGGCGTCTCGGCCTCTGGGGATGACAATGATACTCCCCTTATTGAACCCATCCCCCCTCCAGGAGCCGAGGCAGCTTTAATTTATGGAGTAGACAATGCCACCTTGGTAATTGATCAACCTACGCCTTCATCACGCTGCGTCTTGGCTTACTGAACTATGATAATGTAATAAAGGTCACAAGTCACGCTGTAGTTAGTGGCAAAAGATATTTTCACGCTACACGGCATATTCTTGTCTTTATTCTTGGGTTTATGTGACTGTCATTGAGTGTAGCCACTATACCAGTACAGTCTTACGAACTCTGTTATAGATATTTTGTAACCTGAGGAAATGTATGGTAACGAGCCAGTGAGTGATAAGTAATGCTCTCTCACTCAATGACTGGTTTACGTGTTCCCATCTCTCTCTCTCTCTCTCTCTCTCTACTTCACTCATGCCAAAGCTATCACTTAAATGACATGCTTTAGATTATCTACTCGTATGTTTGAATAAAGCATTACCTTATAATTAACGGTTTAGATGGAAACAGAACATCAGTTTGCCGCACGTTTCAAGACATGACAGGAGTGCGCAGAAGAATGGGAGAGAGAGTGAGAGAGAAGTCAGTACCAGTGTTACCATGCTCGCGTGTCCTCAGGTTGTAAAATTGCCATGACAGAGTGGGTGAAACGGAGCATATGCAGCATGATTCTCACTGATTCGTGGATCCTTGCCCCCACATACTTTGCTCTGTTAAATTACAATGCTCCCTTGTGTTTGTTTAGTAAGAACCTGGTCTGATATGAAAATGTACAGATTATACAGATTACGTTAGTATTTATGGAGAAAACATGATTCTCTCTCTCTCTCTCTCTCTCTCTCTCTCTCTCTCTCTCTCTCTCTCTCTCTCTCTCTCTCTCTCTCTCTCTCTCTGTGTGTGTGTGTGTGTGTGTGTGTGTGTGTGTGTGTGTGTGTGTGTGTGTGTGTGACTAGACTAAATGCTTATAAAACTGCAATATCACAACAATTTTCAAAGTATTTATCTTCTACGTTTTATACTTTTCCATTTGGCATTTTCTTTCCTTTACGCCTTACCTTCCAACCCGCTTCCCACTCCTTCCTTCCCTCCCGTTTTCTGATTTATTTCTTCCGTCCCTCCTCCTCTCATCCGCCAGCCCACGATCACATCCCACCACCCATCCCTCCTTTCTCCATCTGCAGTGTTCTGGTGCTCGCGACAGGAAAATCAACCAATGGAACACCTGCAGGCAAACAGCCTGCAGGTGTTCCTTGGGGGAATGACAGTGTGTGTGTGTGTGTGTGTGTGTGTGTGTGTGTGTGTGTGTGTGTGTGTGTGTGTGTGTGTGTGTGTAAAAAGAGAAAGCAAATTCTTCCCAGCGAAGACTTTCTCCTCCCACAAGAATATTTCAATAGTCTTCCGGTGTTGAGAAAACGTGAAAGTTGTTTCAAGAACGTTGTCCCCGTCCGGCGGCGGCACGTTCTCGCGGGTAATGACTGTGTCCCGATGCTCGGCACAGCCCCGGCGTGGACTTGGGCAGTGGCGGCGCTCCCTCCCACAGAAAATACAAAAACCCAGATTGAAAACACATCTGCAAGAGCTTTTTCTGTGTGTGTGTGTGTGTGTGTGTGTGTGTGTGTGTGTGTGTGTGTGTGTGTGTGTGTGTGTGTGTGTGTGTGTGTGTGTGTGTGTGTGTGTTGAAATTACATGAGTAAATGCATTCCTAAATTCAAGGGAATACTTTTTCGTGATAGGAAGATGCCTACCGGGATTGACACATACCCTTTGACCAGATTACTGAAGGGATAGAATTATCAGCTACAAATATTTCATGGCTTTCTTGGCCTTAAGTAAGATGTCTGGCTGCTGAGGATAAAAAGTCTTGCATTAACAAATGTTTGGTTAGATAAGGCTATATATTCGTATTCGTGGCAAATGTGTTAAACCAAATTAAACGGTAAAACTGAAGGTCAGACTTGGAAAAAAAAAATAGATAAACATCAGACTCAGCAGTACCTAAAACTTGACAGCAATCACGTAAAACTCAATTTAAAATCTGAACAAGCACATCACCAGAACTCCACTAATAAAAGTACACACACACACACACACACACACACACACACACACACACACACACCAGGGCAGCTTAAACTTACCACAATGCACACTGTATACACCGCACACCACACGCCACCACACAAGGAACACCACAACAGCCATACAGAACACATCAGCACTGGAATACACCCCCGCGCTAGACGTTCATTTGCAAGACACCGCCACGCCACATTTCATACACAACAAACACACAACACTGTATAGCACGACATCACGATATAATCCAATTATAATTCAGCGGCAATACCAAACAGCCCGCTAATGGCAGCAGAGTAAAATACCGTCAGACAAACGTGCACGCAACACTCCCCTCACACCAAGGGATGTAAACCTCACTCACACACACACACACACACACACACACACACACACACACACACACACAAATATATACCACACCTCCACACTAACAAGTTATCAGTGCAATTTACTTTTTGTTCACAGTACTGCCAGCTCGTCTCGTTTCTCTAAGGGGTATTCCAAGATGCAGAGTATATTTCCCTCGTTTCCTTGTCCACCCTCATGTACTAAGAGTATCTGATCAGGCCGACAACGCGTTTATTCCAGACGTGTTGCATCTTCGTTTTATTTCTATTATCAATAGCGGAAGAAATAAAATAAATACAACAAACTATACTCAGGAAATCACATGACCGAATACAATTTACCAACTGAAACGTTTTAATTTTTCCGCATGAATCCTGAACAGCCATTAACTTCCAACAAACAAATAGTCGTGTTGTTTTTATGTACGTTACTGTAATACTTAACACAAACAGAACAAACAGAACAAGATACTGATAAGACAATTCTAAACAGTTGGTAGTGTTTCCCCGCGGCATGTACATTGCAAGCAGGAAAAGTAGCTTCTTCAATGTTGGTAGACTCGTTGGCGCTACAAAAATAGTACCGCCGGTATGTCTCACGAGTTTGTTTTTAAAATAAAGTGACAGTGGTGCCATTCCAGAGCGACAGACTGAGATAAGAAAAAGGCGGCGTACTGCGGTGACATCCAGGAGAGAGAGAGAGAGAGAGAGAGAGAGAGAGAGAGAGAGAGAGAGAGAGAGAGAGAGAGAGAGAGAGAGAGAGAGAGAGAGAGAGAGAGAGAGAGAGAGAGAGAGAGAGAGAGAGAGAGAGAGAAAATCATGATTGGTAAAGTTTAGTAAAAAAACTAAAGAAAAGAAAAAAAGACATAAAGAAAGAGAAAGAATAAGAAATTAGATCAACTTATAAATAAATCAGTAAATCTGCGGGATATGTAGAAAGAAAAATGTCAAAGACTAGCAGACTTGGCAAGAAACTTTAATTATTTCAAACCAAAAAAAGAAAAAGACTATAGGATACTATAATATTAATCGGACAAACACACACACACACACACACACACACACACACACACACACACACGTAAGGGGAGGAGAAAATAATAATAATAATTGTAAATGGAAAAAAAAATTGGATTATGAGCGACATGAAAAGTTACAGAACGAAGGGGAAGAAGAATAGGGGAGAGGGAAGAATAACAGCCAGAAAGAGAGGGACGAAGTGAGGAAGGTGGGGAGAGGGAGCGTTCTGTTCAGTGCGGGGCTAAACTCACTCACTCCCTCATTCACTCACACAACGATGCCAAGCCAAAAAAAAAAAAAAAAGCTGACTGACTCGTTCTTTCTTGTCCCTTCCTTTTTTTTTTTTCTTTCTGTCCCTCCCTCCCTTTTTTTTTTTTTTGGTTTTGAATAATAACTCACTAATTTTGCTGTGTTTCTCTCTCTCTCTCTCTCTCTCTCTCTCTCTCTCTCTCTCTCTCTCTCTCTCTCTCTCTCTCTCTCTCTCTCTCTCTCTCGTTTCGCCTTCACGGCACCACTCAAACGCTCAGCTCCGGGGAAACAAAAATATGTCGAGTCCTAGGAGACACTGATAACATTCCTCAGACATCTGGTAAGCTAATTTGATATTTTAATGAAGATACAACTGGAACGCGCAGGGGAGGAGGAGGAGGAGGAGGAGGAGGAGGAGGAGGAGGAGGAGGAGGAGGAAGAGGAGGAGGAGGAGGACAAATGAATACAGAGAACACAGGGGAAGAACAAACAGCAGCAGATCTGTTTCTCATCAGGGAGACTGTTTGTGGAGCTACAGTATCAAACGTACGCGCAGTTCGGAAATACCAGCCTCAGTAATATATAGCAATAAAATGTCATATATTAGATACATTAGGTGGATATTGTCGGTTTTGAGAAGAGAGAGAGAGAGAGAGAGAGAGAGAGAGAGAGAGAGAGAGAGAGAGAGAGAGAGAGAGAGAGAGAGAGAGAGAGAGAGAGAGAGTACAAAGAACTATTGCCAGCCTGCAAACATCACGTGATAAAAGACATCTGACACAATGTGTGGACAAATTAAATATCGTCAGGGTGCGTGGGGGGTGGGGGGAGGCACCATTGGGGGGAGGCACCGTTGGGGAGAGGACAGCGGCGGTGTGCGGGACCGCGTACCTGGCGGGTCACGTGGTACACTACATCAGGGCACAAGCAAAAGAGAATATTGGTTTCTTCTCCGGTAATTCCCGACTTATTTGATTACCTGCACGACTCACGGTGATTGCTTCGGGTGAGTGAATGGCGGGGGATGATTCATACAAGATTCGCCCTTGTTACATATTCTTTGGTCTCCACCTCTGAACACTTCCTCCCACACACACACCTACACACACACACACATACAGGATGATGTAGCAGCTTCCTACACTAGACAGAATTACTAATCCTACAAAGCGAATTGTTCCAAATAACGTTATGTCAACTAAAATAAGAAAGTTAATTCAAGGAGTTGGTGGTGGAGTTCATTTGCTGTCTAGTTTATTGTGTTACACTGTGCGAATTTCACTCTAATTACGTAGTCAATAAATTAAATACACACGCGGCACATATTCCAATATTGTGTTGGTGTCTAAGCTAATTTTGTGGAATTGCTCGTCGCTTGCAAAGGGAATAAAATTGCAATATTTCGATCCTATTCACATTCATATAATGCAATCAGGTATAAGCAATCAGTTGGTTTTCCAGAAACAGTATTTACAACAGAGAAAAGGCAGACACGTACGTCTGGCACCCTTCAGCTGCGTCAGGAGGGAACGACAAGCTTCTGGTATCTGTTGAGTTGTTGTGCTGGGAAACTTTAAAGATTATTGTGAATTTACAGGAAAGATTTAACATTGTGCTGACATTCTCCTTCAGCCAGATTAATCTTGGCAAAAGAGTATATATATACACTTATTTATTTCCATTCCTTCACATCTTTGCCTTTCAATCATTAGACAAAAAAATAAAAGTACTGTTTTACATTTGAAAGACTTCCCACTTATCTGAACCAACTCTGTAATCTGATGCTGGTCATGCTGAAGAAAATAATTTAATGACAGAGTTTGTACGAAGCCCTCAGAAATATTTGGAATGGACGATAGCATTCTATTGCAACATCACAATGTGCAAAGGAATCTATTCAGACACAGGTCAGTTCATAACAAACATGTGCTGTAAGTTTCTTTGTCATTTATCTCAACTTTGTGTGGTCCACGGTAACAAGTATTTCTTTATTCGACATGGAAATCAAGTTGTTAGTGCCGAGACATTAAGGAGATTGAAAGATCAGACAAATTTATGGATCAGAATGTTTCATAGAGGGACTGCCACGTGTAGGCCTGATGGCTCCTTGCAGCTTCCCTCATTTTCTTAAGTTCTACTGATCTTATCGATATGACGAAGGGAATATTATCAGCAGACCTTTTTCAAGAGGTAATCCTGCGACATTGAAGTATACATCGACCACACAACCACTGGAAATGTCAAGGTGAGAAATATTCGAAATAAACCAGCAAGATTCAAGAACCCGAGCCACGTTGCGAGATTCTGGCCAGACAAAATTAATGTTTCCAATGTGATTTATGGACTCGCCTTCATCTATTTGAGAGAGAGAGAGAGAGAGAGAGAGAGAGAGAGAGAGAGAGAGAGAGAGAGAGAGAGAGAGAGAGAGAGAGAGAGAGAGAGAGAGAGAGTGTGTGTGTGTGTGTGTGTGTGTGTAAGAAAAAACAGTCAGGCAGGCAAGCAGGGATGCAGACAGAAACAAAAGAGAGGCAGACAGTCAAACATGCGGGCAAAGAGGCAGGTAGACAGAGACAAAGTAGAGCCAGTGCTGGTGGAGTCTTAGCTATAATTCAATGACCTTTACTTAATTTGGTGCACTAGTCTGAAACAATAACTGAATGAAGACGTGGATGAAAGACAGATTAGAGATAACAGCAGCGAGGGAGGTGAGGCTTAGGGGGGGGTTCAAAGGGGAAGGAACAGCTTTAAACATAACATCAGTAATATGATTTCAAAATATATTCATGTCAACAATCACTAGTTCGCTTTTGAAGTAAACTAAAATTTGCAGTGCAATTTCAGAGAGAGAGAAAGAGAGAGAATCGTCAATAATTTTCATTCAGTTTTCCTCATACATGAATTATATAAAATGCCAGGTACAAACAGAAAGCATGAGCACATCTGCAAAGAGGATTGTAAAGTTATAAGTAAACATCGCAAAAACAACCGAACAGTTTCGAGTTGGGAACGGAAATATGAAGTGAAAGCGAGGGACTGAGGATGGCATGCAAACGAGGAGGGAGGGAAATCATAAAGGCTACACGAGGAAAAGGAAGAGAAAGGCAAGAATACCGGAAAAAAAAAAAAAAGGAAAGAGAATAAAAAAAAAGAGAAGAGAAAGGTGGGAAGATGAAGAGCCTCGACGTTCGCAATCAGTCTTCCCCGATCAGGACGACAGCCTGAAGCGCCGGCCTGCCTTCACCCTCTCTGGTGGTGTCAGCCAACAAGACACACAATGTACGTCACACTGTCTGCCTGACTCCTGGAGCGACACTTCAAACGGGGGGTGTTAAGAGGAGTACTCCATCCAAGGGCGGCGACCTCCACGATAGGTCATGACAGAGTGACGCCAGAATGCCTTCCACATTTTGCCTCGCCTCACACCGGGACGTCCAGGCAGCAGTGAGGGGCGGCGTCTGTCCGGGAAACAACTCCACCAAGGGAAAAAGGAAAGGTTTTGTTTGGTTTTGCTTCTCTCTCTCTCTCTCTCTCTCTCTCTCTCTCTCTCTCTCTCTCTCTCTCTCTCTCTCTCTCTCTGGATGCACGTGTGGCGTTCTCGTGCCATTATGAAATTCTGCAAAAGTCCTCATGTGATGTGAATAGCTGCGAGAAAGAGGTTATGATCGTAATGTGAGTATAAATGTAAAAAAAAAATGGAAATGTCCTCCTAAACCCTTGCTCTTCTTCGATCTCTTCTCTTCCCATTTTCCTCCGTGGTTGCCAAGTTTTCAGTTACTTTCCATCTGTACGATCTTCCCCTCCCTTCGTTCCTCCTTGCCGCATTCCCTCCCACCCTTCCTTTCTTCCTTGATTCTTTCCCCTCCCATCGTTCCTCCCTGCCTCATTCTCTCCTCGCTTTCCTTTCTTCCTCGATCCTTCCCCAGCCAGCCAGCTACCCACCACCACCACCACCACCACCTAGCCACGCTCACCATATTCATTTTCACGGAGTCACAAAGGGAGCAATTAATACAAGTTGTAAGATGAGGCTAGACAGAAAAATAGAGGGAGAAAAAATGTTAATGAAAGAACTTGGCCGCGAACATCCTAATATTTTTTCCCTTTCCTCAAGAGAAAAGACATTGGAACGGAAAGAAAAAAGAGAGTTGAGGGAAATGGAGCTGATTAGGGATGACTCTCACGCTTTGTTAGTTACGCATTCTATCAAGCCACAATGAATGGCGGGACGCGATGGAAAAAAGGGAGCGAAAAGACATTGAAATATTGTAGAAAACTGGGGTCTTCTCTATGTGAAAAAAAAAAAAAAATGCTCAACGGGAGAAGAAAATATGACACTCAAAAAGTAATTAAGACTAATATGAGGAAATATGCCGTTTTTTTTTTCTCTCTCTCTCTCTCTCTTTTCTTTCCGACTGGGGCGTATTCATTTACACTAAAAAAAAAAGCCTAACAATTAAAGACAGACGGAAATGGAAGACAAAATGTAGAATTGAAGGTGTGTGTGTGTGTGTGTGTGTGTGTGTGTGTGTGTGTGTGTGTGTGTGTGTGTGTGTGTGTGTGTGTGTGTGTGTGTGTGTGTGTGTGTGTGTGTGTGTGTGTGTGTGTGCCAGAATTTACATGAAAAACAATCAAAACGTCAGTGCATAGTTAAACACGACTTAAATTATTAGACACATGTACATATAGCCACCGCCCCGCTTCCTCTAGTCTCAGCCAGCATCTAAAGGATTAAACCTCTAAAGAATCGAGAAACTTAGTAGGCAAGTCAGTCTCCCGGGCTTGGTTACTCCCATAACAGCACCAGTTAATGGATGGTGTGAAGTACTATCCCAGTTTGCTAGCCATTGCTCTCTCCAGTGCTGGCTTTGGTGAGGTCAATCTTTAAGTTATTTCTGGGACAAAAATTACCAGTTAAGACTCTCAAACGCCATTGAAAGAGAGAGAAAAAAAAAAAAACAGGCAGCAAACGGTGATTTTATTATTATCGTTAGAATCACCCTGTCCCCCCCCCCCCCCGCCACACACACACACACACACACACACACACACACACACACACACACACACACACACACACACACACTCACTCACGTGTAATCAGCAAAGACCCGGACGAAGGAAAGGCCGTCAACACTTACCTGTGGGGAAAAAGAGATACAAGATAATTAAACCTGTCCCCGGAACACCTGAGTGCATCAAGCAGAGACCACAAAGACGAAAGGGTACAGACGAACACAAGAGACACGCATATGAGTATTATACATGTAGTAGCCCCAGTATTTGTGTTCACCGGGGCGAGGCAGGCACTGGCTTATAAAAAATTGGTTGCATATTGCTGCCGCCTGATTAAACTTCCACAGACATAACTACGTAATGAGAGAGAGAGAGAGAGAGAGATGAGAGAGAGAGAGAGATGAGAGAGAGAGAGAGAGAGAGAGAGAGAAGAGAGAGAGAGAGAGAGAGAGAGAGAGAGAGAGAGAGCTAGAAATACCAGACATTGATTCGACCGACTTTCAAGACATTCAGAAGCGGAATCAATATCATCAGAAAAAAAAATAAATGAATAAAAAAATAAATTGACCATTCCTTCATCACTCAGCTGAGGTGGCTACCACGTACGCAGGACAAGGCGTGTGGCACAGGATGACAAGCCCCTGCAAGAGACGCTAGATGCATGGTGGGATTGGTGTTTGCCACGGAGAGGATAAGACTGCAGCACACGGCTCAGGTGTTAGTGGGCAAAGAAATGAAGCAAAGTAATTCGAGGGAGGAACACAATAGCGGGAGGTAGGTCGCATGATGGCAGCGTTTGTTCCGCACTGCTTCTGCTGGAGCTAAAAAGGATGTCGCAGAGGCCATCAAACCATACCTGGACGCACCGTAACCTTTGTTGACCATGATGAGCATATAAAGTACAATAAAGCTAGGGAACATAGTGAACGATTAATATATAACATTAATTAGCGCTTGATTACAGGGATGAATTTCTCCAAACATTATTTTTTTCTTAACAAATATGACGAACGTTCAAGTCCCTGACCCGCCCTAACCACACAGGACAGAGGCATTCCACACCACACAACAGTCTTCAAGATGAACTCAGTTGCTGGTGTGAATATGAACCATACTGTATATCCTCTTACGTATATCATGTCATGTGACTTGTGAAGGTAACACAAGACAAACAAACCTTATTTCGTTGGTTTTGCTTCACCCAGTATGCAAGTAAATAGTTAACTTGATCGTTGTGCAAAGGAAGACTTTCTGTTCCCTCATTACACAAAGAGAGTGGGATTAGGTTGCAAACTGAATAGTATACACTACCAGTAATAGTACACACACACACACACACCACACACACACACACACACAACACACACACACACACACACACACACAACACACACACAGAGAGAGAGAGAGAGAGAGAGAGAGAGAGAGAGAGAGAGAGAGAGAGAGAGAGAGAGAGAGAGAGAGAGAGAGAGAGAGAGAGAGAGAGAGAAACAGTACAAGGATACATCAGCGGTGTGTGGCAGACTCTGGTGCTCTTTTAGACGGAAACAATACAAATTTGATTTCCCGAGCATCACTGTGTCGGAGTTTCCTGACAGGCATCGACAACTTGGAGTGGTGTAAGCTGATCACATTGTCTATCATAATGACGGGGAAGCCAGCATAACCCACTCCCCTCCGTGCACCACGCACCGCGCCGCCCACACTTTGAAGCCAGAGCGGCACCAGACAATGCCACCAGGACTGATATTGGAGCACGTATTCAAGATAGCTGCACAGAAACAGTAAAGAAAACTATCTACGTATATATACTGTACACACATACACACACACACACTCACACACACTTGGCATTCAGGCGAGGAAGAGGTAGACAAGAGGAAGGAACGCCAGCCACGCCTCACGCTCGCCCCTAACGTATTCATCAATGTCAAATATTTTTCTTTCTTCTCTTGAAGGCAAAATTATAAGTAATCCTTTCCAGCATGTGGATGGAGATGGTGGAGGCATCATCACTCACGCTGCCTCGCGCTTCATGCTTCATCTCGCGCCCTGGGAATGGATGCTCCTAAAGGTCTTAATTTGTACCATAAATATCTTGCCTGCTTTGCTTTTTCATTTTTTTCTTTTTCTACTTCTCTTTTTCACTAGACTCGTCTTCTTTGAATATTTCTGAGCTTCAAGACAAAATAAAACAAACGCTACAGGAATACCTTATGCAATCATATGATTCTTGCTAAACAGAATGACATTTCACCAGAATCTAGTTATAATAAAGTCATGTACGTCTCTTGTGAAGACTTCACGCCCAATCTAATAACCTCCTACCTCTGAGGAAATGCATTTGCCTTTATAAATATCACTTTATTTTTTTTATTACCTTTTCCTCTCATCGGTTCTTTCTATGCAGCTTGGAGAACTTGACATTGCTTTTCTCTTCTTCCTCCGCCACACTATCAAAGACTTACTCGCCTTTGAAAGGTTTCCAAGATTGGGATTAAATGGATTAAATCGTGTTGCCAGTACGAAAAAACGGGAGTTCCTACAAACATTTTCTTCCACATAAAGATCCCGAGAGAGAGAGAGAGAGAGAGAGAGAGAGAGAGAGAGAGAGAGGGTTGGAAGGAAAAGACGAGAAAGAGTGCCAACAATTGATGAAGTAAGGACAAAATCTTGCAAGTGGTTACCTAATTATTTTCTAGTCAAACTTTTCCATCTGTTTCATAGTTTCCACAGCAACTTGAATCCACACTCGCCATAAAAAGGTGAGTTAATCAGACTGAAGACAATCAAAGCGATGTGGAGGTTCTGCAGTAATGTAAGTTAAGGTAAATAAGAAAAATTAAAGAAGATAGTGATGGTGACGGTTATTATTGTCGTTATTATCAACATTACTATTTACTCGCTCATCAGTGGGAATCTTTGCAATCTCAACGTAACGAGTGACAGGAAAGGACCAGTGTGTGTGTGTGTGTGTGTGTGTGTGTGTGTGTGTGTGTGTGTGTGTGTGTGTGTGTGTGTGTGTGTGTGTGTGTGTGTGTGTGTGTGTGTGTGTTTGGACGCTCACACATAGAAATTCCAAAGCGAATCGCTCACGTGTGACATGGAAAGGGAGCGGGAAAAGCGGGCAGGACTGGAGCTCGCCAGGCCTAAGAGAGGTAAAAAAAGGAAATGTGACTCTGAGGCAAAAAAAAAAAAAAAAGTGTGGGGTAGGGGAGTAGATGAAATGTCGTATAGGGAGACGAAAGTTACCATTTCTCTCGACGAAGTTTCCTCGTTCTTTTATTCTTCAGTCTATTTATTTAATTATCCACTTATTTATTTCTTCGCGTACTAAAGCTCGCAGTGAATGGGTAGCGAGGCGCAGCGGTTTCCATATCAACTCGTAAAAAGGTAAGAGAGATCAGGACAATCTAAGAAATGGAGTACAAACTTTTCGGAGGAGGCAGCGGGTTAGTGTTTTAAACTACTCCAGTTTGTCAACAAAGTCAACAAAGATGTCAACAAGTGCTCTTCATTTTCCTGGCGTCCTAGTCTGCCCAATGAACGGGGATGACAAATGGCTTAATCTCCACCTTCGTATAGCGCCATCGTGGTACTGCAGGAAGGCGGAAGGATGGGGGGGAGGGAGGGTAGTAGGGAAGTAAAGGAAGAATAAAGGGGAGGATGGAAAGAAGGGAGAAGGAAAGCGAGATGACGATGAGGAAGGAAAGGAGGGAGGGAGAGAGATAGAGAGGAAGAATGAGGAAGGGTGGGAAGAAGGGAAAAGAAAAGCAAAGTGGAGGAGGAGGAGGAGGAGGAGGAGGAGGAGGAGGAGGAGGAGGAGGAGGAGGAAGAGGAGGAGGAGGAGGAGGAGGAGGAGGAGGAGGAGGAGGAGGAGGAGGAGGAAGAGGAAGAGGAAGAGGAAGAGGAGAAGGAGGAGGAGGAGGAGGGTAGGGAGGTAGAAAGGAAGAATGAAGGACAGAGGGAAGAAAGGAGAAGGTAAGGAAGGAGAAGGGAGAAAGGAAAGGTGGGAAGAGGAAGGGAGAGCAAGGAGGTGGAAGAGGAAGTTGGGACATTTCATGAATTAATGCACTAAAGGCCCAAAGCTGGCCTCCACGCAGCATGTTATGATGAAATGGTGAGATGGACGCGGCAGGAGGAGGAGGAGGAGGAGGAGGAGGAGGGAGAGGAGGAAGAGGTGTGTGGGTATGAGGTACTACAGGAAGGGTGCATGAGAGATAAGTTATGAGGGAAGAGGAAGGAGATATGAGTATGAAAGAAGAAGAGTGTAAGAGAGATCATAAGAGACGAGGTACAAGGGAATATGTGTGTGTGGGAGGAGGTGTAGGTAAGGGAAGAGGGAGTGTGTGAGGGAGGAAAGAGTACGGGGAGAAATATGTTAGACGATATGAAGGCAGGCATGACGAAAAGAGTAATAGGGAGGATGTGAGCAAAAAGGCTATGAGGGAAAAAGTGTGAGGAAGGAAGCGAGGCAAAGGTGAAGGTAAAGGTGCACGGAAGGCAAGATCGAAGAAGAAACGCGGGGAAAAAACTCAAGTGGTCTTACCTTCTCTCTCTCTCGCACATAAGAAAAAATCCAATCCTGTTTTTCACACAAATGGAGAAAGGCCCACGTTATGAAGAAAAAAAAAGATGGTTTGAATAAAATTCTGCCACGAGCTCTTCTATAAAGATGAAAAGAAGATTAGAAAAAAGAAAGTCAGTTTTACCTCCTCAAAGAGTCGCAGGGAACAGAAAACAAAGGACGCCAAAGAGAATATTCTAAAATAAACAAACAGGTAATGTAAGTGATTCAATAATGCCTGTTAAGTGAAACACGTCGCTGCGCATGCTAATTAATTCATTGTTATCCACTCAGCAGCTAATGATTCGCTAAATTAAACTGAATGAAGCGAAGGTAATGAAGCTAAAGGCAGCAACTACACCAGAAACCAGACATCCTCCACCTCAGTAAGAGTACAGCAGCAGCAACACCAGCAGCAGCAGCAGCAGCAGCGATAAGTTTTCCGTGTCAGTGCCTCCTTGAGTAATGGCGGGGATTGCCGACAGCCGAGGCGAAATAAGAAAAATATAATTGCTTATACGAGTTACCAACCCCAGAGCGTAGAAAGGAAACCTCCACACGTCTTTCCCGGTAGCGACCTCAGGCTGCTTCCCAGAATTCCGTCTCTAAGGGTTTGTTGGGCTGCATTAGTGATGATATGTGCACTATGAGGAGGAAGCGTGCTGGCCTGGTAGGAGGAGCAGGACTGCCGGGAAGTGCCCACCAGGAGTCGCTCGGTCCAGCCTTGTCACTCCAGGCACGTATTGACGCAGCGGTTCAGCGCACATCACTTCATCACCATTTTCAAACTTCCTGATCATTTGCTTCACACCTAGTGTGGACTATATGGGAATACCGTTTATATTCTAGCACTGAGAGTTATTTAAATACGTCAGAACTAACCAAAAACAACGAACCAATAGCGAATGTCAGATGAGAAATTTTCGACTTGTATAATCAGTCATCTGTATCATTTTCTGAACGTTCTCGGCTTCCTTTCTCGCACTGTTCCGTCCAAACAAACAGGTACATCACAAAACACCGGGTAGCTGAGTAGTTCCCGCAGGGATTTCGTGGCGCGGCCCATTAAGCAGTAGTGAGTCCAAGCCAAATGTGGTCCGAATGTACATCTTGCAACCCGACACCATAAAAATGAACGAGGGCCGGTATCGGATTAGAACAGAGCTTCAGAATCGGGGGCTGCCTGGCATCACCCATTAACATGGAATGGTTATGCAATGTGAGAAAAAATGTGTATAAAACTACATCACTTTCAAGACAAGAGAGACGAGAGAGATATGTCAGGATGTCAGGGGAAACACTGTGTGTTTTTCTGGCGATTAAAAAATAATAATCATAAATAAAATAAATTACCTTCGTCTCCCTAAAAGACCATAAAGAAGCATCCTAACATACCAACATGATATCAGGGAACTCAATACAAGGACACAGTATAATCATTAAAATGACAGCACAAACAAATTAAAAAAAATTAAAAAACTGAAATTTCATCCCAAAGAATGGCACACAACTTGATTTTTATTACTTAATCTTTTCTCTCTTTCCCAAAACATTGATTTTGTAAGTCAGCGAACTTTGTAAACTGCACCACACAGTTTGCTTGCCTTGATTCTCGAAAGCAATGCATTTCTCATCACAGGAATAAACTTACAGTAGAAAAAATTTTACTCTAGTACAGCAGGAAGAGAAGCAGAGGGAGAGGCGATGCGAGATGCAAAAACCTGTCCATTTCGGAGGGAAAAACTTCAGCCAGACGAAAGACAAAAGACAAAACTGAAAGCCTCCTTTTTTTTTTTTCTTGTCGAACAAACAAGAGGTTGATGATGAACCTCTCCTCATCTAGCCTCAGTTATATTTACTCACATGTAGCTCCTCTCTCTCTCTCTCTCTCTCTCTCTCTCTCTCTCTCTCTCTCTCTCTCTCTCTCTCTCTCTCTCTCTCTCTCTCTCTCTCTCTCTCTCTCTCTCACACACATGGCAGAATAGATTGACTGTCAACTTGCCACTCAGGGAAAAGAATGAACCCAGTCTGTGTTCGATCTCACGCGACTAAACCAGTCCACCAACACCTCACCAAACCGATAGAGTCGCAGCGCCAAATTATTTAACTTCTTTCTCCTTCCAAGCAATTCCCTGACTATTTTTCACTCTGACGTCCATTGTCTGACTTATCGTCCAAGGTGATTGTTTGGTATTTCGTACTATTAGAACAACATCAATTACTACTACTACTACTACTGGCGTTGCTGCTGCTGTTACTACTACTACTACTACTACTACCACCACCACCACCACCACCACCACATTTACTGCTGGCGATCTTCTCTATCCAACGCCAGGAAATTTCTCCTCCATAACATATCACTACATTTTACGATAATGGAAACTGTTCTCACTTTATTCACCTTCAGCATTTTTTTTTTTTTACCAAGTAATTTCCACGTGACTGCCGTAAGGTACTTTCGTCACCCACTGTTCCCATTAACAATGGTTTAGAAAAAAAAAAAAAAACTTCTCACTGTGACAAGCGTGGCGGTCATCGTGATTTCAGTTTTATGTGATACTAATAATGGATACAGGTGACCCACAAGTCTGGACAATGCATTATCGACGTATCATAATGGGCTACAATCGACGGATGTACAGTCAGGTGAATCTCGGAAAACACATCGAGCTTTGCATCGTTAATGGTGGACATGTTGAAGATATTACTACATGTATGAGAGGAGTCAGAAACTACGTGTGTTCTTTTCCTCTTCTGCGTCCTGAGATCGCCTCATCGTATTAGTGAAAGCCGCAATGTAGCACAGTTGATTATTGCTTCATTAACTCAATTAACTCAACAAAACAAGAATGCAAAATACAGCAAAATACAGCACCATTCATGCACATTTTCCTCCACAGAATTACGTATAAGTACTACTCCGCTTTTAATAAATATATATGACAGTACGGAATAACTGCTAATATTTTATGAGCTTACGGCATTCCATTATGAAATAAATTGCCACACTCCATAAAACATCTGATGTGTAAGAAATATGCTGGTGTTAAGAGACGCATAAACAGTGTGTTGTCATAGTGCTAATAATGATAAGTGCATGTATAACTGGAATTGTGCAAGTTTCATTTTTCCTTCCTTTCATCACTCTCGTCAAAGAATTATGAGCAGTAAAAATACTAACCCTTATCATAACAACAGCACTAATAACAATAACATGAAACCTTGCATTTGACCTCGTCCAAGAAAGGAACCTGCAAAACAAACAAATGGGAAAGGGAAATCCACGATAAAATAGCAAGAAACAAGGCCATCGTCTTGTTTCTTCTTCTAATATATAGTTACTTAAAACGGAAGAGGTCATGAGTTTCCTGCGGCACTACCTCCAGTTACGTCCCCTTGTATGAGGTGCATAATCAGTGACTTACGAGAGTGTATTCATGCTGCTGTGCTTTTTACGGTAGCAAGGAGAAGTTGACAAATCTCATACAGTGTTGCATATATTGGTATTTTCAGCGTTTCTACTGTACAGCTACTGGTAATGAAGGTTTGATGATATAATTTCCAAATCTACTGACAAATGAAACACAGCATAAACATCTGATTAGAAAACGTTAAGTTGCCGAATGGGAGATATCACGAACTGTCAAGTTTTCAGTGTTCGCCGGCTGGTTTAATGCAGAAGTTGGTCAGCACTATCTCGCTGTACAGAGTCGTCGTCTCAAAACACTATATTATAATGTACGTATTGATTTCCTGTGTTTTTATTCCTTATAATATTTTCCGTTGTTATTTTACTGTTATTTCTTGATAGTTACAAGAGTTTATACGACTAACGCCATTTTATGGAAGTGTAGTCGACCTGATGTACCAAACTCTCTCATTTTTTTGAGACTTTAATGTAGCAAAAAACTTTAACACACATTTTACCTCGCCTGTGCAGAGGTTCATGCTTCACAGTCAAAGTGCATAGTAACTTTTGTCCAGTTTTCTTTGTGAGGAGAAGGAAAATTTGCGGCTGAAACCGAAATAGCCCGACCAACAATAGACCATTTAGAATGCCAAAACCCAAAGCTGTGTCTTGCCATGGTCCGAACATGTTATGCCTTTAGACTTAAAAAAAAAAAAAAAAACTCCTCAAGGTGGGCACTACCGATTTATTAACATCGTTAGAGGTCTCCATGACGCCGAAAATATCTATGCTAGTCAAGGCCGAGGATCGGTTTGTTACTGTTTAAGTGGCAAAAGAACCTCAGTACCAGACTTTGATTTCTAAGTTATGAAATAAACCCTTTTAAGGTGCATTATATGTTCATGGTTCCTTGTAGTCTACTACCTAAATGAAAAATAATCATACTGACTGAGTTTTATCAACTGAGGAACAAAATAATTTTTGTCCCAGGAATACAGATGGTACGAAAGACACTGCATGTATATAACTTTAATCCTACTATTAAAGCGTTTACGTCGTAGATACATGTTTAAAAATACTCTAGTTGTTTTACCACCTCAGTAGGTAATAACAGAATAGAAAGAAAAAAAAACGATATACAGTAGACCAACTTTTCAGTGAAATATTATGATCTCTGGTGAATCTGGCAACAGCAGCTTGAGTTCGTGATATCTCCCATTCAAAGTAACGATATTTTTTTTTTTTTTCACTGACCCTGACGGACTGAGCGGACGCGTCACTGATACACCACTAGTATGTGTGAATGAGCCTTTAATCGACACTTTTACAAAACTGCATGCACTGATCGGAGGAAAGAAGAATGTAACTTTCAGCACCAATAAATGCAACCTTTAATTTAAATAGAGCCAATTGGGAACCGGTGTATTCTGAAACCGCAGCAGTAAGGATTTAGAAACCTCTAATTTAACCTAATACTTTGCCAGTGACGCAGCGAGGCGGCCTTTACGACAATCACAAAGTTCAGGCTCAATAAGAACACATTTAAAAAAAAAAGTTGAGGCAACCACACCCCAGCACGCCACACGTCAGCCCGCTGCTGCAATACACAACATCTTTCTGGCGTTCATATTTTGTTACAAGTATTGCGATTCCCGTAAGTGCATATTAGATTAGTTATCAAAGACGCTCTTACCTTCCCCACGAGCCGCTCGATGCACCGAGAAATCAAAACACCTTCACCAACTCTCTTGAAGGAATTGACGTTTCTACAGTAATGTTATTGAATGGAATCATATGATGTATATATTATGCAGATTCCATCATGACTTTCTTTCTCATGGCAGTCACTGTCGTCACCCTCACTTTCGTCATGGTCAGCCATCACTATGAATGAATGCTGTCGCTCTTACTGGATTGTAATATTTTACAACTAGTGCTACAGCGACTATTTCTCTTTGAAGGATGAATATGATGCAAGGAACGACTTCAAGTGCACCACACAAAACAATATAAAATAGAAATAGATAAACAACAACAACAACAACAACAACAACAACAACAACAACAACAACAACAATAATAATAATAATAATTATAATAACAATTTTGTTCGGTCAATCATCCCTGGCTTCAAGAGAAAACAAGGTGCGTTCGTTTTCTCTGGATAGTACAAGACACACTTAACAGTCCCAAACATGATGCTCCTCCATTCACCTGTACACAGGAAAACACATCATTGACTTACGCCTCCTGCTTATGACGACATCTTGACCAATCTCATCCAATCTTTTCCGTTGTGGTAACTGTGTGGGTGAAGGAGACAGGAATGCAAACTAATCAACAGTATATTTTTTTTTTCCAGCAACATTATGAAAAGGAGAATAAAGTCCTGGTAAAAAATAATATGGTTAACACATTCACTACAAAACCATTTCACTGGCAGGCATTTAATGCACACTGAATTGATGACACTAACGTAGTAAAACCCAAACGAATACATCAATTAACCGTGTTTGCGTGTGTGTGTGTGTGTGTGTGTGTGTGTGTGTGTGTGTGTGTGTGTGTGTGTGTGTGTGTGTGTGTGTGTGTTTTAATATCCACTGTAAACTAAATATTACCCATAACAACTAACACGAGTATCAAACATTTTTAGGCCTGTAGGAGTGTAATAGCATTCCCTCTCACACCGTTTTCTGTGGAGCGCCCCATCCCTCTGTATTAAGCACTGGTAACGGCCGTAATGTGTCTGGAAGGCGTCACACAAATGCGTCAGTGGTATACTCGCGGTGCGTCGTGGAGAGGTGGGTGGATGTGGGGCTGGGGAAGGGGGGGGGGGAAGCTTGGGGTGTGGAATGGTGTGGTAATGATGGGGTGGCTGGTGGTGGAGGATCTATTTTTCTGACGGCTTTTGTTCTCCCCTCGGTGCTTCCCTCCGCGCTTGTAGGGCTCACTTTGAGAAACGAGGTTATGACGGTGATAATGATGATGATGATGACGAAGAGGAGGAGAAAGAGGAAGAGAAGGAGGAACACAAAGGAACACAAATGAGTAAATTGCAAGACATATTAGTCCTTACATGGGTGTTTGAGAGATCTATGCTATCTATCATATAATGAAAAAATAGGACAATATGGATGAAGGCTCCTCTCCACACCGCTCACTCCAGCCAGGGATGGAAGGACAAAAAGTGGAGTATTGGGAAACGGCTTGAAGAATTTTAAGGTAGAAAGAAAGATGCCATCACTCTTGCTTACTCTATCTGGTGCTCGACAGCTAGCAAAACCTCAGTAACGTGACGAATTAATTTCTTTTGTGATTTTCTACAAGTGTCTAGTAATTCAGTTATGGTTTGCATTTCAAAAGCCTTTTCAATCTGTTTTAAAAAGTTGAAATTGTTGTTCTATCGATGGCATTGGAAGCTATAAACAGTTTCAAACGCTGCCGACCTGATTAAAAAAGAAGGATTTGGCTTCATTTAACGTAAACCATTTACCAGCTAACTTGCGTTGTTGTTTTTTTTTTATTGATAAATTACAAAATAACCTTCTGCATTAATATTATGAAATCTTTTTAATATTCCAAGCACTTCTGTTACACTGTACGTCACCTAACATTTTTTGCTTTAAAAAACTAAAAAATTAAGCTCTTATAACCTTTTTCCATAGAGAATATTCATCAGCCAACGAATCATTTTCCAATTTTTCCAGTATCTTTTCTGTGATATTGGAAGAATTGCACGCACTATTCAATCACATTATCATAAAGCTTCAATATTACCCTTACTGTTTTATTTACTAAGATAAGTTTCATAAAGTCAAACAATTTGTTAGCAGTTTTAATGAGCTTCAGACCACTTAATATTAAGATTCCAAAGTCCTTTTCCTCGCTCATCACAGAAAGGAGCTTGCCTTTCATTGAATATTCAAAGTGATGATTATTGCTTGCATTATGAAGTACTTTGCATTTATCGACATTGAATTTCATTTGCCATTCGGGAAAAGGAAATGAGGTGGAGGAAAGACGGAAGAAAAAGCTGAATGGAAGTGAGGGAAAAGACAACAGGAAGGAGGAAGAGAGAAAATTCAGCTGACAGGAAGAGTGACTGGTGAAGAGAGAGAGAGAGAGAGAGAGAGAGAGAGAGAGAGAGAGAGAGAGAGAGAGAGAGAGAGAGAGGTACTAGTATGTTAGATTAGATTTTAGTCCAGACACGCTGAAGTATTTTACTGTCATACACAAACGCACACACACACACACACATACACACACACACCACACACACACACACACACACACACACACACACACACACACACACACACACACACACACACACACACACACACACACACACACACACACACACACAGCAGATTAGCATAAAACGGAAGGACATAAATCTGGACCGCACTAGACTTATGACTCTGTCCGTGGAGCCAAGAGACAGGGAAAGGGTTGCGAGGGGGTGGAGGACGCAGCGAGAAACACGACGTAAACGAAAGTACGATGGAAGTAAAGTGGAACAAAACATATATATATAAAAAAAAAAAAAAGACAGATGGTTACGAGGAAAAATGACTGATATAGCATGAAAGAAAAGAGAGAGGTTGCAAGAGTTATCAGAAAAGAAGAAATGTGAATAGACAGAGTATGTGAATGGACCAGTAAAGGGGAGGGGACAGTCCGTGCAAGGAAGGGAATGTTTCTCCTCCTCTTCCTTCCTTTCCTCAGATCTACTCCCTTCAAGCCAAAGCTTTAACGCGTGCCTGGGTCTCCTCCTGAGGGCGAAAAGAACGCGATGGAAGAGAAGGGAAGAAGGAAAGACAGCAAGAAGAGAAGTAAAGGAAGCAAGACGTAGAGAATAAAAAAAAAGAAAATGACATTAAAGGAAAATCCAGAGGAAAAACATAAGTGAGAAGGTTCAAGATGGAAAGAGGGAGATGAAGGTCAAAGAGATTAGGAATCAAAAGTAGAGAAAGCGCGTAGAGGTCGGGAAGAGGAGGGGAAGGACCACCGGATGAAGGAAATAAATCACGAGAAAGAGGCGGAGACTGGCGGCAGGAAGAGACAAAAAAATGATGATGAAAGGCAAGTGACGAGGGTTGTAGAGAGGCGATAGAAGGCGGTGGAACACTACAGAGACGAGAGGAGAGACTACAGGGAGGAAGAAGGCGAGGAGGCAGAGAGGAGGTAAGTGACTATGCTAACGGAGGGAACACGACATCAGTGAAGCATCAGCGCAACTATTCTATGCTGCCTCTAATACAGTGGTATTCATTGCGCGGCTCGCGATGACTCAATTCACGGCTATCGAAAAATATATAAATTAATTAATAAAAAAATATATAGAAAAATAATTTTTCAAGTAAGATACATATTTTCATGAGGTGAGATGGAAGACGAAGTCACAGTAAGAGATAACATTCTAACATCCCTACCCTAGTCGTACAGAAATCATACGTGTCCACTACGATTGCAGTGACAAACTACAAATATTCCATGACAAGAGCTGCAGCTAGCACACTTCCGCTCATCACAGCATTAAGTAAGTTTGGTCTTTATTTTGCTATTAATAACAAGATATGCAGGCTAATATTACCATGTCTAATTTTTCTCATTTACTATATTGCACTAGCAGCTCAGTACTACATAATTTAGTTGAGTTACGCTAACTTGCAGTAGCCGTGGCTCTCTTAATCAATGTGTTTAACCGAAGTGCCTCTCTTGCAAAAATTAGTGAATAACACTGCTCTAATATCTGAAAGACACAGAACCCGAACGTTGCTTCACCAGCTGCAATACTTGAAGGCGAGTCAGGGAAATACACAACACAGCTGCGCAAACCTGATCTCTCCCGTGTCCCTGTTCGTTTTGACTTTTCCCTCTGTGTCTTAGTAACGAAGAGTATTAGTTTATCTCTCTCTCTCTCTCTCTCTCTCTCTCTCTCTCTCTCTCTCTCTCTCTCTCTCTCTCTCTCTCTCTCTCTCTCTCTGCAAATATCTATTTCAAAATTATTCACTATGGAATGGAGATGTCAAATACTGTCGCCACGCTATGGATTCCACATAATGGTAAGTGACCTTCGTATGTGCCACTCGCACTGCTACTCTGGTGCAACAATATATATATATATATATATATATATATATATATATATATATATATATATATATATATATATATATATATATATATATATATATTTTTTTTTTTTTTTTTTTTTTTTTTTTTTTTTTTCCCCGTATTGGTGTTCATTTTCATTTTTGTACATATGTAACACTATCTTTTCTCTACCAAACTTCTTTTTTTTTTCTCATAACAGAGACTCGTGTTTCTAAGACCACAATCCAGAGTTCTTAGTTGCATCCATATTACATCGTCTATTCTCAGCTTCAATCCAAATCTGATTGTTATTCTTATGTACACCAGGACATGATTTTTTTCTCCTTCTTCTTCTTCTTCTTTTTACGTGAAAGGGGCACTGGCCCCAGGCAACAAAAGGGACGAAAAAAAAAGGCCCACTGAGGTGCCTGTCCCAAAAGAAATGTCTTCGTGTCCACCATCTCCAGTCCTTCGAAATTTTCATGTTTCTCCTTCAAACAGAGACGCTACTACTCACAGCACATTACAATTACAGTAAGATAAAATGCAATACTCATTCATTACATTTCACGCCATGTCGCAAGTCTACTTCCCCCCCCCCCTCCGTTGAAGCCCATCCTGCACTCCCTCGCCAGGCCACAGTGTGTTATCCTGAGTCCCCGGCGGGAGTGGAGGAGGCGTGACTGGCGTAATGGATGACAGGAAGCATCTCTCCCGCCACTACAGCCCAGCCCAGCCTTTCCTCCTCACGCGCCTCTCATTCCGTCACATTCATTCTGCTATTTCCACTACGTCACACACACAAATACAATTCACTCAAATGAATAGGGATTTCAGCAGCTTTACGTAATATAAGTGGATATGAGGCAGGCTGCAATAGTTGGTTAGGGCTCAGAAACTGCACTTAACTCATGCATACACAAATTAATGAATGTGTGAAGACGTGTCCACATAACTAAGCATCATCTCCTCCTCCTCTTCCTCCTCCTCCTCCTCCTCCTCCTCCTCCTCCTCCTCCACGCTCGCCGGCTCCTCACAGGCAATTCCAGACGGCAGTTTTAGCCACTCGCCTGCTCGTCCGTGTTGCGGTCAATGGGCCCCCTCGGCTTATCTCTCCTTACTACTCCCCATCCCTTACCTCTTCCACTACCTCCTTCTTGCTTTTCTCTTCCTTAACCAACTCTTTCTCTTCTCAAGTCAAGCTCACCCCTACCTGCTTCCATTAAGGCTTTACCGCATGGCCATTTTGGTATGTTAGAGAAGATACTTAATGAATTGCTACTTGTCACGCCGTGGTACAATGGTACCGCGCGCGCTTTGGGGGCCAAGTGGTCATCAGGCGCACGGGTTCGAATCCTGGCTACGGTCCGAGGATAGGAAGGGCATGAACTCGGGGTAACGGTTGCCAAATCCAAAAGTCCTTCATCAGGAGGCACCGTCTCACCCCTAACAGACTAGGGAAAACTAGACGAAAAAAAAAAAAAAAAGCGCCTCTCTCTCTCTCTCTCTCTCTCCTAACCACTCCGTCACACTCACTTTTCACTGTTTCCATTCCATTTCCTTCCCTCTCTTCTTTCATCTCTGCATCTCTAGTGATAAAAAAGCAACACTCCATTGCCTCTCGCCTCTCATCTCCATGCTGCTGCTTTGGCGGGATCACATTTATCGTTCTGTTTACCTAATCAGTAGTTAGTGGCATATGCAATTCGTTAATTAATCCTATCATGAATATCAGAGCGGATGTTATTACAGCGGTACCTCCTCAGGCCTATAGTGTGTAGCGCCTCGTGGCCACAACAAACATGTGTAATGGCCAACAGGAGGCTTCCCTTCACGCGTGGCCGCAGATGAACATGCACAGATTGGTCCATAACTCCAACACTACACAGATCGCATAAAACCTACCCACCAGAACCCAATACCCTCAGATCCCTCTCGTTTAGGAACAGCACACACACACACACACACGCTTATCGTTCGTATTGGCGGAGCGTGCATGCATTGGTCGTCGCTCAGTCAGTGACGTCCTCCAAGGCTGTCTATAACCATACCAGGTTTTCCTTCAGGTTGTGGCCATGTGGTCTCGTTCCTTCCGCCCCTCACGCCAGGCCCTAAAGCCAGCGATGCAGTCAATAATATTACTAACACACCTGGTTTGGCCCTCATCCCATTACGGGGCGGAGGCAATACTGTTATGGTGGCGGCTCAGCTCTCCTTCGTCAGCGCTACCTCAGGGCGGCCTGGGCAGGAGGCTCAGCCTGGATGGTGGTGCAAGGAGCCATTCCTACACGTTCTGTGCGGCGAACTCATTACAGTTATCCTGAATTGGTGGGCACTCCTTTTCATCATCATCTTTACCACAGGGAACATCGCAAGAGTCTTGGTTAAACATTACTACATTTATGGCCTTTGTTAACATCTTGATTTCGACATCAGCGGTCGCCCCTGCACGGTGGTGCACACTGCAAGGAATACTCGTACAAGGTTGATGCTTTTCGCCCATGCTTAACTTAACGGATTTTACTATCAAAAGAGGAGACAAAAGAGCAATCATGATCTACTCCAATTGACAAGTCATATAAATGTATTCCTGTAAGATATGATGGTGGATTCCTGCGTTCAGATTTCCAGACACTGACTGTCCTGCCAACAGTTCCTAACAGCGATGGCAATACACAATATGCTAAAATAAAACAGGATTCCAGGCACATTGAGCTATAGTTACTATTAAAGTTTGAAATATTTACTGAGTTTGTGTGGTAAGCGTTTAAAATATTAGACCACGAGAGGAAAACGTGACAAAATAGTTTTATGCCACTGAACTTGATTTGCACAAAAATTTACGAAATTATCTTTACTTCACAACACAGCAACAAACAGAAAATCCTGAAAATACTCATAACTGTACAAAACCGGATTCAATAAACGGAATTACAAATAAGAAAGACGACGAAGTTACCACACACAACTAAATAATCTGATTCCACATGATAATTTGCTTTGTACTTCGCTTCCAGAGTATCGTCACCAGTGAAGGACCAGAACCACCAAATATGCAAAACCATCAATATTTTCATCACTCTTGCCTTAATCCTAAAACACGTGCAGGTAAAGCGTGCAAACAAAACAACAAGGCATATAAATATCAGCAAAATAAATAAATAAATAAATACACAAACGAATGCAATGCAGTAAAAATAGAGACTTCACTCAATCCCCTTGACGGACACACTCGTATATTGACTTCAAGAGCCCAGAACAAATATCACATCTCAAACCAGACAACACTGTAGGCTGGCGGAGCACTGAATGACTGCCGCACCACCGTTCATCTGGAGAAAGTTGTCTTGCAGTATACGACAAATAATAGTGATGAGAGAGAGAGAGAGAGAGAGAGAGAGAGAGAGAGAGAGAGAGAGAGAGAGAGAGAGAGAGAGAGAGAGAGAGAGAGAGAGAAAATGACCAGCCTCTCTCTCTCTCTCTCTCTCTCTCTCTCTCTCTCTCTCTCTCTCTCTCTCTCTCTCTCTCTCTCTCTCTCTCTCTCTCTCTCTGGATGTCACAGATAGTACTCCTAGGGCAAAAAGTGGCGATGATGACCATTTTTTGCCTCACAGTGCCATTAGTTGTCCTGCACCACTCTTCCCTCTGACATGAACATAAATATTTTTCTTTTACGAGGCCAGAAACATTGGATTCTGACACAAAATACAGTACTTAATGACGTCTATCAAAATAAGGCTTGATTCTTTTTTATTTCTTTTTGTTACCTCTACTTAATGAGGCATCATTAACAAGGATTTAAGTCTTAGTCTGTGTGTGTGTGTGTGTGTGTGTGTGTGTGTGTGTGTGTGTAAGTTTCTTTTACAAAATGTTTTTTGCCAAAATTTCTCGGTCAGTTTGTAAAGAAACCTCAATGAATTCGCAAAATCACTTTAAACATTTGGGTCCTTTCATAACAAAAAAAGGGAGAATTTTTGCAAAAGCATCAATAATGTACTGCCAACTGAAAAATAATCAAACAGCATGTATCCAGATATTATGGAGTGGGGAGGAGTAAGGTACTTCTGGCAAAACACTAATACATCTAATCGTCGCTTATTTTATCACTACATAACAATGAAGCAATGAAACGGTGAGAGACACACTGCTTTACATTAGGTGTCGTCGGTGACCTCAAAAGCTCACTACAGCTTCGACGTTGACTAATCCGTAACACCGTAACGCTTTGCCGCCATGGTAAAGTAAATATCCTCATTATTCATAGAAAACGGTAGGTAAATTCATATTAAATAAGAGTGCCTGTCCTTGCTTGAACCTGTGGTGACCGAGCGATGCCCGCGTTACCAGTCATACCGAGTGCAGAACGCCACACACACACACACACACACACACACACACACACACGCATCCCTCTTCCCTTTTTTTCCAGTTATAAAGCAAAAAACAATTACCATGTCTTAGCTGCATTGACAAATGAGTTTACTGAATTATGAACTACAGAAGGTACACTGCCAGAGTACCTACTGTGTGTGTGTGTGTGTGTGTGTGTGTGTGTGTGTGTGTGTGTGTGTGTGTGTGTGTGTGTGTGTGTGTGTGTGTGTGTAGGTGGATGTGTCCTTGGAGCGCGGGGGCGAGAGAGAGAGAGAGAGAGAGAGAGAGAGAGAGAGAGAGAGAGAGAGAGAGAGAGAGAGAGAGAGAGAGAGAGAGAGAGAGAGAGAGAGAGAGAGAGAGAGAGAGAGAGAGAGACGGACAGACAGACGGACAGACAGACAGGAAGGTGTGCATACAGATCGTGAATATACCTTTAATACAAGTGAATGCAAGCGTGCGAAAATAGCTTATTCTTTGCATTACTAGTTTGAGCTGCAGTTTTCTGAATACTTCTGTACTCTTTTTTTCATCCCTTTTTTTTTTATACAACATAGTGTTACAAGCTTCCGTTACTTTTATTTCACGTAATAACTCACACGCTCTCCCCTCGCACTGCCTCACTCCAATGCCTACTTTTATTTTATGTTTTACAGCTGGTTGGCATGAGCAGCATTAATGAAGTTTCTCTTTCGTGTATTTTTCTCTCTCTCTTTCTCAGAATATAGCTTGAAATCATATGAAAACTCCACCTTTCTTTAACCATGCACTGAGAAGCCCTTACTGTTACTACCACCACTACTACTACTACTACACACACACACACACACACAGCAGAATAATGACGTGCTTGCCGCGGAAACAGATGCACGGCGCACGGAGGTGGCTGCATTACCGGCAAGCCGCTATTATGCTGACGAACGACGCGGCCTTCATTACCTAGGATCCTGGCACGACTATTCTTCTCGTTACCAACAGTTATTGCTTCCACCATGCGCACACCTACAATGATAACCCACAATGACACTGACTCCAACGGGGACGCTAACAAGGAGGACAATTAATGACTGTTATCCCAATAAGGACACGCGTACACAACAATACAGGCATGTTCTTGCAGCAGCGGTAACCAACAACGATGAGATAAACAAACATTACGTGAATCTGTGGGCATGTATTTTCCACCGTGACGCTCCCAGTGCCCATAAGTGGTAACTGAAGTCATCTCGTAGACAACGTTGCTACATATTATGATATTCAAGATGTTAGTTGGGACGCTTCCTCGGCTGTTTACAAAATAAAACACAACAATGAACTATAAATGTGGAAGTGTTAACAGGCGTGAAGGCATGTCAAGGTCGTCACGCAATGCTCACTTTTCGTTGCGGTACGCGGAATGAAGTGTGATATTCGGTTCCGGTGAAGGTAAAACTGAGGCAGAGTGGAAATGGTGGTGGGAGGAAGGAAGGAAGGGAGGGAGGGAGGGAGGGAAGGAGGGAGCATGTAGGTGTTGAAGCAACGACAAACCTGACTGACCACCACTTTCTACGTAAATCAGAGTAATGAATGAATATGTTATCGCCTTCAACTGACTACAATGCCAGGATGGTACGGCACTTTAAGTTACTCTACCCGTTACTGCATACCTCCATTCAAAGTGACAGTGCAAAGTACTTTATATATACGCTTATTTTTGTTATAGATTACCGGTAAATATTTATGATGTCTCTTAATATTTCGTGACAAACATCCCAAAGAACCATAAAAATGCCATGTGTGATGGGATATACCGTGCCTCTCACACACACACACACACACACACACACACACACACACACACACACACACACACACACACACACACACACACACACACACAGAACAACTTGCCGATAACTTGCAGACGAATGATTCTCTGGGGCTGATTTAATATGTAGAATTTAACACCATTCACATGAACATAACACTAATACAGTCATTCAGTGTCTGGCAATTAATGGTGTGACGTGGTGGGAATCTGATTAATTTGTGTTGTCTAAGGCCACGTATTCCAGCGTTTGTTTCTAGTTTACTGTCAAAGATGATAAACTGTATTATAAGGAATACAACACGGGAAGAAGCATCCAAATGTTCTCAAGACGTTCAAGAATAAGGAGAACCGAAGTCTTTTTTTTTTTTTCTATTGCACCCACTTTCACTCCTGTGGCCTTTGATCATTATGAAGTTATTTACCAGCTCGAGTTCAAACGCAAGGCTACCATTACATTAAAGCCACCAGTGTTACCTTTCACCTAAGTATTATTTTATTGTAATGGTGATGATGTGCGTGGGGAGCTGCATTTAAGGTGTGAGCTGGCGGGTCAGTGAGGCACGCCATTCATCTTACAAGATGGCTCACTAAGAGTTAACCAGATGCACAAAACTTGCCTGCAGTGCGATGAAGCGTTGTTGTTGAAACATTATATGCTTTACAACAACAATCTTGACTCGGCACTAATTACATGGAACTTTTTCTAGCTCGAGTTTCTCACAGTAATTCATAGACACGTTACCTTTTACGGCGACACTTCTCTAGTGTAAAAAATTTTGCTTTTCTTTCGCATCCAGAGAAGTGTAAAGTTTTAAAACGCATGTGCTGTCTATCACCTATCCCGATTTGTTTTTACACACAGACAACTTTCTAAAACAGAGCCCTCTTACTCCCAAAGTTTACAGTGGTACAGCACTAAACAGCACAACATATCTGCAATATCCTCAACGTTCTGGACTTATCTTAACAGCCTCACACAGGATAACAAGCCATAAACCAATCATGCGTTACTTTTTCTCGTATCTCCCTCATAAATGCATCTTTTATAAGCACCTCAAAGCATCACCGCGGTGGAAGATACATTTACTTAGGGTTGCAGGATAAAGGATGCAAAATAAAGTGAAAGGTCATCACTCACGCAAGTCTGGGTTGTGGAGGTGGGGGCGCGTCACCTGTGGGAGGGCGGCATCCACCCAGCAGGTCGCCGCAGCCACCAGCAGCAGGAACAGAAGGGAGGAGGAACACTGCCGCCCCATACCCACGTTTCCGTCAGTCACGCCCAGCACTCCTTCGACTCACCGCTCGATGCTCACTGCACTCTACCAATCAACACTCGCCGGTACACTCATAGTCGCTACACTCGTGTATTCATCGTGTTACCTTTTTCATCAATCAACAATTACTACTAAACATTGATCATATAACAGCGTAAACTCCTCTGTTAATTTGATTACAAATATATATATATATATATATATATATATATATATATATATATATATATATATATATATATATATATATATATATATATATATATATATATATATATATATGTATATATGTATATATATATATATATATATATATATATATATATATATATATATATATATATATATATATATATATATATATATATATATATATATATATATATATATTTTTTTTTTTTTTTTTTTATTTTTTATATATATTTTTTTTTTTTTTTTTTTTTTTTATGATTTATTTTCCATGTATGAGAACAATTTTCTTCCCTATCATCAAAGTTCTACCTCACGAAAGAAAATGATTGAATGAAGACTAATTCATTCTGTGAAAGGTTAAATCTAGCAAGCACATTATTTATATTACATCCTTTTTTTTTTTTTTTTTGCAATGACAAGTGTTTTTCTTTAATGCGCAAAGTTACAATGCAGATAATCCAGCCTCAGGTGGCGAGACCCGAGGGCAGCTCAAGACGTCCCTTGCTTATTCATCTCCTTAGCTGGTAAGACTGGAGGACACCTGAGGACTTGTCCCTTCTTTTCTCATGTCCAGAACAGTTGTCAGTCTACCAGCCTGCACCGCACACACGGAAAGGAAGCGCAGTACTGCCACGGAGAGAGATGACAGCAAACACCAAACCGTATCACGCAGATCTACCACCAAAGAGGGAGCCACACAAGTTTGCAGCTTCGCGCGACAGCCTCCCACGACTCGGCTAAGGTTCCTCTCGGCAGACCGTCCCCGGCCCTACTGACCACGTGCTGCTCCGCCCCTCGCCGGGCCACATTCCACGCCCGCATGCGCCCTCCTTCCCCGCCCTATTACAACTACAGAAGGCACAGACTCTCACGTGCTGCTGCTGTTACTGTCTCATTCACGCCACGAAGACTATACGATGCATATGTGAGTTCAAGCCGTGCGGGGTGACATGCTGCACTCAGGCTATTCTACATTACACGTAACCTTAACCCGGAAAGAACGAGCGCGTGCTATATCTCAATAAATGATTGTAATTATTCTGATATGTTTAATGCATATAACGCATCTCATGAGGAATACCATCCTGCAGTCACTGTAGTCATGTTTATCATTATTACTCTCTTCTTTACACACATCTTTATTCTACGTGATGTGTGTTCTTTAAAGAACACACACTCATAAATAGTTTTCACTAGGGTAGGTAATTATTCATAAAAAAGACATGCTTGAGTCTTCACATCATGGTTGAAATCTCTCTCTCTCTCTCTCTCTCTCTCTCTCTCTCTCTCTCTCTCTCTCTCTCTCTCTCTCTCTCTCTCTCTCAGATCTGTCTATTTATCTATTTATCTGTCTATCTATCTATCTATCTATCTATCTCGTAACTAACAAGAATGCGCAGCTAAATATACCTCTGCAAAGAATGAAACATTTCTTTAATTTGAAAATGAAAAAGAAATTCACCAAAGCGTGTTCCTCTGTCGTGCTGCATATTTCCCTGTCTAGCATAAAACTGTCGCAAATATTTAACTCGACAAGTATTATTCTCAGACGGCCATTGTTGAGGCACTAAACCCTTTCCCTCTTTTGTAAACGAGATGGGACATACGAGTAAGAGACATTTGATAACCGCGACTCTCTTTCTATCGAATTGATTTTCCCCCGGAACTCGCTAAGCCAGCCTGTCTTCCTCTGCGATACACACACTGACCTTTTAATCGCATCCGAGGCATTCTCCACGTTCCTTAACTCACCCTTTACAAGATCACTTAATGGAAGACACAGTAACCTCTCTCTCTCTCTCTCTCTCTCTCTCTCTCTCTCTCTCTCTGGTAAAAAGAAAAATACACATGGTTTTCCCTCCCCCCTTTTTTTTTTTTTTTCACACCATTCTAGGGTTAGCATGATCCGGGGTGAGCGGGGTGGGCGAGGGAACAGTCTGGCTGGAGAGATATTGCCCAATCCTAATCCGCGACTAAGCACTGTAAACACACGCAGGGGGAAAGAATAACACGTTGAGGCAGACCAGTTATTCCAATGCCACACATACAGGACGAGGGAAAACATTTGGGTCTTGAGTGCAAATGAGTAATAGAAATTTGTTATCTCAAGGGGACTGGCCGTTTATTTTCTTAATCAGAGAGAGAGAGAGAGAGAGAATGGCCCCCAGGATGAGAAAGACGTGAAGCTAAGTGTTCCGGAGCATCGGTTCGAGAGATGAGTGGTGACGCTGAGGAAGGAAAAGAGGGAGCCATAACTCAACACGAGATCCCTAATGAGTAATAAGACACAGTTCGGGCGAGAAAACCACTTGACGAATGATAGATGATAGATAGGAGACTGATGCACGCGGTGGTCATTGATTAATAGCAGGGAGTCGGTGGGAATAGCAATATGGATATCCGCTATGGAAAGGTGCAACAGAAGAGTGATCATTCATTAACGCAACATTACGTGTATCGACAGGGAGGGAAAGAAAGGCTGGGAGACACAGATGGAATGTGAAACAGGGAGATTTGGACACTAAAGTCTTGTGTTAGGCATCCACATTGAACTATCGGAAGCAAAAGAAAAGAAGGAGGAGGAGGAGAATATAGAAACGAAAACAAACAGCATCATACCTTTTGGTTCCTGCCAGACTATTTGATGCAGATGGTCGCCTCTAGCACCACATCCACTACTGAACGACACAGTAATCAGGAAATACGAACCTGTTGAATAAAACTAAGAGTGAAAAAAATATACGAGATTATGCAGCCTGAAACAAAAAAATAAAAGGAAAAGAATTATAAATGTTAATAATGTTTTTTTTTTATCTTAAGTTGATTTTTCATGGAACAGACCAGCAACACTAATTTAAAACTGTTTCATGTAATAGGATTTCTCCTGAACCTGTATTCATATCATATAAAGATAACTCAGAAAAGAAGAGAGGGAGGCAGCCTTTTATAACAAGATGTAAGCGAAGACACAAGAACAGTGTGTGTGTGTGTGTGTGTGTGTGTGTGTGTGTGTGTGGTTAAGAAATTACTCCCACATACTTTCATTATTTTACATTTCAAGCGAAAGTTTACAAAGGTTTGAAATCACAAGCAACAGCTGAAAAGCGGGCACAAAAATACTCTAGTGATTGAGGTAAACACGGCCATTAAGTAATAAAAACCGACCTATTAGCGGAGCCAAGGTATTTACATTGGTGGGGTGCCTGCACGTAACATTGAAAAGGAATGACAAAATACGTATTAGGAAAGCCATTCGAGCACTTGTTTTCCAATTACCGGGTTTGGGATAATTGCTCATTATTTGGAAATTACAACGAAAATTTATATCCGGTTATCTACGGGACGACTTTAATTACCGTAATCAAAGTAATTATATCTGTACGCGTTTGTTTCTCCACTTCACGATATAGAATTTCCGCGGCTCAAACTGGCAGGAAAGCAATTAGATAAAGCGGCATGAGCATCAAATGTGAGGCGCACTGAACCAGCACCGAGGGAGGCGGCAGCACGGCGGAGTGGCGGTGAGGAGGGTGAGAAGAGCGAGGAGGAGGAGGAGGAGGAGGGAAGTGTTTTGCATATCACAAAGATGGTGACGAGGTGCCTAAATATCCACAGGCATTCTCGCTGATGAACCCACACACACACACACACACACACACACACACACACACACACCGTTCTTCCCATGTAATATTAGTTCTTTAGTTACCTCGACTTACGAGCAAACTTCGCCGGCAAAATCGAGACTAATGATAAAAGATTATCTATGAGAGGGTCGCCCTAATTTACCCGTTATGGCTATGAGGAACACGGCGTGCCGGGAGATAATAGTTCCTCTTAAGGTCTTCATCAAGCAATCAGAAGTTGGTACCAAACCCTATAAGGTTTACCATGTTTTTTTTTTTTTCCTTGGCTAATAACAATCTAATTCTTTCACTTAGTTTCAAAGACATTTTTTTTCTCTCAGTGTTTCAAGTTACAATATTTAGGAAAAAGTACAATCTTGTCCACATCCGACGTCATATTAGTTTTAATTCATCTGTTAGTGGGCGAGTACTGGATGCACGTATACAAGACTGAACGGATTCTCACTTCTCGACACTAAGTCACACGCAAATTTGATAGATTATCTCGATAGAAAATAATTTGGTGTGAAAGTCTAAGACGTTACATGAGCGAGAACAAAAATTGCTTGCCCAAGTCATTCAGTTTTATAACAATTGCTCAAGGTACCCAGGCGATCTTCATGTTTTAGGTCAGTGTATATACAAGACTAAAGTGTATATACAAGACTAGCACGTCAGTGGTGTTTCATCTGCAGTCTTGTTCTGCAAAAGTTTGTCGCTGCCGCAGGAAAAGGTTCGATATACCCACCTCACATAAGTTTCACACATCTGTAGCCGGTGGTCAGAACCTCTAGAACAACACAATGGTCATTCTATCTTCACGCACGTCATTTTGTTCATAAAGCAGAGAGGCTCATGCACTCATTCCCACGTATTTCATGCTTTGCATCTTTCCATGCCAACTACCTGCATAACCACTATAGCACGACTGTTCCCTGGTTTAAGATCTATTTTGCTGTGCCTGTCCTCATCTTCCCCCTTCTCATCAGCCAAAACCATATGCTTCCATCAAGTGGTTTTAAAAGTGATATGGAAATGGGGATAAAAGTAAAATCTCTGTACATAGATCATACTGTACATTACTAAGGCTTTCTTCCGTCAGAATTCCTTCTAATTCACCTCCCCTGCATGATTCATTACTGATATATTCTCTGCTCGCTTGTAAACTATATTTTACAAGCAGAACATTAACAGAGCATGGAACACGTAGCAAGAGTTTCATTCACCCTATGCGCTCTATGCATGAATCAAAGGACTGGAGACTTATCGTGCATCTTGGAAATGTGACATCAAAATACTTACATGAAGATATTTGATAGAAAAATTAGGTGCATTTTCATACATGAAAACATTAGTGTGTGTGTGTGTGTGTGTGTGTGTGTGTGTGTGTGTGTGTGTACGCGCGCGCGATAAGAGGGGTCCCATACCACCTCACCACCAGGTGGGCACCATCTGTCTAGGACCGATGATGGACAAGTCAGTCATTACAACTTTCCTCATCAGGCGCAACTTCGTAACGAGAACGACAGAATCTCTCGTTATGTTTTACTTTTCCTCACCACACTGTTGCTCGTGCCCGACTACCTCTTCACTTTGGCAACCGTATAGTTTTCATAATATACAAAACTATCATTTTTACGAGTTCCTAAGGCTTTATCACAAACATTTTCATGCCACAGAACTGCCAGCACATATAGAGAAAAAGAAAAGCAATGTAAATTTTAGAACACAATTAAGGAGAAAGGAGACTATCTGTCTTCATTCAGGTAAAGATTATTAAAATAACAAATGGAAGAAAGTCACATCGGGCCAAGAAAAATAGTAATAAAACACTTATTATAACTACACTAGAGCTACCAAACCCAAACCAACACTCATCTATATAAGAAAATCTGGTGTGTGTGTGTGTGTGTGTGTGTGTGTGTGTGTTTTACTTGCTAAGGGCTGTGGATAATGGCAAAAAAAAAAGATAATAATAATAAAAAGAAGTCTGTTCATGGTGGCGGTACCAAAAATGTAACTTCAAAAGAGAAAGACAAAAAAAAAGTGGACAATCAAATTTCGAAGGTGCATTGATATTCCTCCCATGAAGCAGTTCAAATCGTAGGAAAAAAGAAAACCAGAAAGAAGCAGAGTTCCAGAGTTCCAGAGTTTATCAGTAAAAGGAATGAAGGCGTGAAGATACTGGTTAATTCCCCCTTTAGTGAGGTGGGCAAAGCAGGGTAAGAGTTGAGAGTAGATAGGAATTCTCCAGAAGGAAAGACACAAGTGAAGAAATTAAAAACTATTTTGAAGAATGCGCAAAAAAAAAAAAAAAAAAAAAGAAATTGCATATTTAATTACATAATCCCTTAATGGTATGAAGGGAATGAGCCATTTACACGTAAACATAACCTGACATAAGAGTTATTCAGGCAATTGTGTGCGAGGTGGATGGAGTTGTGTTTATATGATAATAAAGAAAATGAGCTGCACTCAGTTTTGTAAAGCTAACAAAAAATATAATAAATGAATTAAATCCATACATATACTGCATACACAAACACTTGTAGGTCTTGTAGCGGATTAGTAAGTAAGTCATCTTTGCTTCACTTCATATGAACACATCCTGGTCACTTTTACGCATTATGCATTTTTTTCTGAAATTACGCTTATTCCTTATTCAGAACAAAATGTGTTAGAGAGAGAGAGAGAGAGAGAGAGAGAGAGAGAGAGAGAGAGAGAGAGAGAGAGAGTGTGTGTGTGTGTGTGTGTGTGTGTGTGTGTGTAGCGGGTGGGGGAGGAAGGAAGCTTTAAGAGTCTCTTCCTAGCCTTCTTGGCGATAAGCAAAGAAGCTCAAGACACAAGACTTAAGCTTCCTTGGTGAAAAGGGTGGGGGACCAGCATTCTGCTTGTGAGGAACCTTTGAAGCATTATTAATGTTCCGAAGCACGGCTCAAAGTAAGATGAAAGGTTTCACTAGCGTACTTGAGATCACCACCAGAATAAAATCTCTAATATGCAGCGAGTCCTCCCCTTCAGATGTGTTGAGGTGCTTTATTAAGGTACTGTTGATATAAGGAGGGAAAGAGAAGAGCGTGAAAGTCGTGCAGCCGTGTGAGGAAAAGCCGTCAGAGCGACTCACTCACATCATTTCACCACTAAACACTGCCGTTAGTTTCGCACCATTGTTCATTATGGTCACCCTGTGGAGATCAGTATGTACATGTGTGCATGCACGTGTATGCCTACCATGATTTACACTTCCATTCGTGTTTTAATGTGGGAAGGATCTGTATTGCTGAAGGGTTGGCAGGCGTGAAGACTCACTATTTCGATTCTACTCAGTTGTGTTCCAGGTGCCACGATTTTGTGTGCATATATATATATATATATATATATATATATATATATATATATATATATATATATATATATATATATATATATATATATATATATGTACACAGACAGGGAGAGAGAGAGAGAGAGAGAGAGAGAGAGAGAGAGAGAGAGAGAGAGAGAGAGAGAGAGAGAGAGAGAGAGAGAGAGAGAATTTCACTGAATGGAAGGTACTTATATCATTAAAATAAAATTTCGTCAGACCATCATGTGAAGAGGATACACATTTCAGCTTCTTTTTGTCTGAAGCAGAATGGCAGCCGCCACGCGTCACCTGCACTCCCCACGGGCACGAGTGGGAGACGGCCAGGCTGATTCGTCTCGCGTAGGAGGGAGACAACAGTGGGGAAAAAAAAAAAAGAGATATGTGGATAATGAGCCTGTTGAACCTTTCGTTAATTGATCCCACTACGCGAAGAAAATTAATGCAATGGAATTGAGTCGTTCCTGGATTCAGCTAGATTCCGCGAAATCTGTATTAGCGGCACGAAATGTTGAGTGCTGAATGAGCCGCTGATAAGTGTCATTAACAGCAACACAACACATCTAAAAATCACATCGTGTGTCGCCTGTCAAATATCAGCATGAGATGGCTGTTAAAGCTGCGTTACCTGTGAGACTATGAGCGACGTGCGTCCAATGAGCTGAAGAGTGGCCTCTCTCTCTCTCTCTCTCTCTGGCGTGTGTGTGCACGTCCGAGTATCTAAACGTGAGAACGTGAAGAATTATCATATATCATCACCCATAATTCTAACTTCTTGTAAGTATCTAACACCTGTGCACTTAACACATTGTTGTTAATTTCGTGCCACTCATTTGCAGCCCTATTTACTGAATAATTTTTCCATAAACTTTTCTTATATGTTTTCGTCCAGCTTACAACCATTCGTACATATTCTACGTACTGCTATAAGCTGGAGAAAGGTACGATGTTCAGTCCTTTTGATCATGTTAATTATCCATCTTTGCGCGCGCACACACACACACACACAACCGGAACTCCAGGCGAGAAGGTAAAGATATCAGGTACAATCACACAATTCCAGCACTCGTACTGTACGAGTCTGAGAAATGCAGATACTCATATTACAGCATTGCTTTGAGCGTTACATTTAGGAAAATAAATCAGTAATCGACGGTACAAAGAAATGCCGGGAGGGAGAAAGGCATTGTCGTGCATGTCTGCTTGTTTGTGGCGACGGGTGCGTGCACGTGTGGTATGCAGCGCTGTGGGGAAACGAGGAGGTGCGTAAGGTTAACTGTCCCATTAGAAGGGATCTGGGAAACTGATGAAGGGTTGGTGATGATGAAAAGCCGGGATGGAATCATACTGAGCATCAGCTTGAGTTACTGCTCGCCGAAGATTACATATAAGCCTTTCTGTCTAGCCCGTGTTGGGGACTACATGAATGCTCTTCCCCCACTTTACCTTCTCTTACCCTCTCTTGCCTTCTTCGTCTTGTGTCCCCCGCGACCACTATTTTATTCTCCTTTCTCTCTTCTATCATCCTTGAATCCCACTTTCAGGCCACTTTCAAGGTAGGAATTTAAGTTTTACGGTCGATAGGCTCAGCAAGATAACCTGAAGCGTGTTTAAGGAGACTCGTTTGTTTAGAGTAAAATTATTAGAACCTTTACTTATTCAAGACCACAATAATTCAATTTTTTTCAAACTTAACACACCTGTAGTGGCGCTCTCTCATTATGGACAATTTGCATCTCATCCGTGACAAGATGGATGGAGGTCTGCGTGGATGTAGACAGAGTGCTTCTATGTAGACTTAAACACTTTAGTTGGTACTCTTAAACGAACCATGAGTCAGTTTTTTTTACGTAACCTTGCCATCGATCCGCACTGCCGGGCTTTCTTTACCACGATTACCTGACCACCTCGTTTTCCTGCTTTGGGCGGGATCACTCGAAGCACCGCATTGATGGCTCGTTTGTTCCGTCTCAGCCCTTTGTTACGATAACCCCATCGACTTTACGAGCACTGTTCCCCCTTCACAAGCACCAGCATCCAGCCTGACGCTCAAGCTGTGAGTGTGAGGCACGTGGTGGGTATCATGGCTTTAGTCCTTCCTTAAACTGCTCCTCTGCTCTTTTCATTCACCACTTCATTTTCTTTTTATTGTTTTGGCATTACTTTCCACTCTCCCACCGCACAATATCTGGCGAAGTTCAGGAAAAACGAAGAGAAACGGTCAGATAATGAAGATGAAAAGCAGAAAAGGAAAATGACAACTCACGAGATAAAGAGTGTGAGGAAGTTTTTGAGCAGCACTGTCATGCTTCACGCACAGGACTCCGAGGCTCTGTTGAACACCATGAAAGCGATTTACAGCGACAAGGTGACGGTGGAGGACGTGTCCAAACATCCCCAGACTCGCACCCACCAGAATGACCGCTTGGAAGGGAGCGTGCCTGTGATGGAGGGCCAAGACGGCAACTCAAGCGACGATGAAAACGACAAGGACGAGTATTACATCCCTGACGACAAATCCCACGCCAGTCTCGAGTTTTCTGACGACGCTAGGATGCACTGCCACCTCTCAGACGTGGAGGATGAGTGTGAAGCAGATGTCACTTCTTGGGATGAGAAGGATGACTGAGACGCTGAGAGTGAAGCCCGCCTGAGTCCCACTGAGTATCCATCAGACGGGGAGAAGTCCAGCTCGAGTGAAAACGGTGAGTGCAGTAGCGCCACTGACGAGAATGTGGCAAAGAAAGACCAAAGATCACCAGAGTAGGAGGTGGACTTCATGCTGGTTAACAGACTTGACGGTGAATTCAGTGACAGTAGCGAAGAGGAGAACAAGAAGGTGACGTGGAGGCGAATTCAGGATCTGAGCCGCACTCTGTGGCTGCAGGAAATGGTCGCTGACTGCCCACTCGAAGATGAGATTTACAGTCAAGAATTTCGCTGCTGCAGAGCTCCATTGTTCCCCAAGGTCAATCTTTCAACTCATTCCAGTCAAGAAAAAGAAGAAATTCTTGAGCAATTTATGGAAAAGAATGTCAGCCGAAACATTCGCCGCTACATGATGGAGACAGTTTGCCGAAGGAATTTCGCGATATTCAAAAAGGTGTGGCGGCGTGCCAAGGGCCTCAAGCGGCTCCCGGGGCTGCGTTTGGGCATACAGGACACAGCAGCGTGGCATTCTTTCAAGCGGCAGAAGGCCTACCTTGACGACTTCCTCATGATGGAGAAAGAGGCCATTCTTTACAGTTTGTCGCGGAAACACAAAGTGTCGTGTGAAGAAATCTTCCAAGTTCAGGGGACGGTACAAGTGCTTCGTGAGAAACGGCGACTCGCAGTCAAGATTGTCAAGTTCCTCAATCAGCTCCCCATCTGCCGCCTCGAGTACCTGAACGAGCACGTTCTCGCAAAGGCACAGCAGGAAAATGGAGGGGAGCCGCAAGGCCACTCGGACATGACCTCCGTCTTGCTATTTTTAGAGACTGTGGCTACAATGCAAGGACAGGAGTCGCTATTTGCCTGCCACGGCACTGTTTGCGATAAGTTTCAAGGCTACGTGAAGAGCCTCGTTCACGGTATCAACGAGGAGGTCTGTACTTCGCATGTCCCAAAGATGACATAGGCCTGATGCATTTCCTTAAACTGGATGACGATGAGGACGAAACAGGAAATGGATACTGGAAAAACAAAGAAAAAGGAAAATCGAGGATAGTGAAATAACGCAGATTAATAAGAAAATGAAGGATAGCGGACATGACAAAATTGTGAATACGGAGAGCACCACAGTAGAGGACGGGGAACAAAAGAAGTCAGTGAAAAGGAGATCTGAGGAAGAAGAATAGGATGTAATAGAACAGTCAGGAGATAAGCTAAGCGAATTCAAAATAAGAAGAGGGTTTGGGGAGAAGAGAAAGTCACGAGCTGGGAAGTGGAAAAAATTGCAAGAGAGAGAGAGAGAGAGAGAGAGAGAGAGAGAGAGAGAGAGAGAGAGAGAGAGTGACTTTGTAGACATGTATACTTAAATAAGCTACGTACAATCCTTCAGTTAATTATTAGGTCACGTTCTCTCTGGTATTATGTGCTTCTTCCAGTTACAACAACAACAACAACAACAACAACAACAATCACTGCAGTACCCAGGAGTTTTACCATTACCCCACCACAAATTTCATGATTACGCTGCTGCTGCTTCTGCTGGTAACAAATACTGAGCATAAGTACGCCCGAACAGCAAAGCGACTGTGCTAAATTACTGTCAATGCTGCTCTTGTTGGGTTAATAATAAGTGGAATGGGGATGTGAAGCAAGTGTCGGAGAGATGCTGGGATTATATAAGTTCATGTGTGACAGCATAGCAGACCCAGTGTATTCAACCCAGGGTTTTGTATCACTTAGATTTTATAATGATTTCCCATGAAGCCACACATCAAACAAAGATCAACGGTCTCTTCAGTAATATCAAGTACAAACTTAAGTCCATGTTTAATTCAGATTTACACCAGCCGTCACTCATCTCCAATACATCTCGTCCTCAAACTTCATATCTACTCCGCTTTCCCTTGCCATCACCCTTCTTCCCACACATCTTATTCCAGACAATTTCCCATCTCACCAAGGCTTTTTTCATTCGCCTGTCATAACAACCTCCTACCAGCCGCTGAATATTTTTTTCCAGGGTGGCATCACGGGAAGCGTTCGCAGAGGCGTCACCTTAATTGCAGCGGAGTTAATTAGTGCAATCTTGCTCGAGTCTGTAGACATCGATCATGTTTTAGTAAGGCAGGAGCGTGCAATTTGCGCCAGAGAAAACGCCAAGGCTTCATAAAAGAGTGTGTGCAATACTGCGTTGGGAAGAGTAATGATGTGCGAGGCGGTGATTGAAATGCAGAAAAAATCAGACTAGGACCAATTATATTAATTATAATATTAATACATACAAAGAAAAGAGCTGAATGCATCTGGCTGAAGTGTGTGTGTGTGTGTGTGTGTGTGTGTGTGTGTGTGTGTGTGTGTGTGTGTGTGTGTGTGTGTGTGTGTGTGTGTGTGTGTGTGTAATATTCAGGCATGAACATTTGCTCCTGTTAACTTCTCAATTCTCATCTTCACCAAATTCTTAAAAAAGCTAATATGACAAAGTGTTGCAAGTCCAAGGTATAACGAAGAAGGTTTCGGTCGTAATGAAGTCAAAGTCTAGATAACAAATCCTGTCAGCTTCGTTACATATATTGCGACTCCAGCAAAGTGAAAGCCCTTGACCAACAACAAAGGCTGGTAACAGACGATACCAAACCAGTTCGTAAGAGTGGAAATTATAGATGAAATGAAATGCAAGCTGGACACAGAAAAGAGGAAAAATGCGTGTTTTACTAAATACGCACCCTATACTTGATCTCTATCCAGGCGAGCAATAATTCTGGAACATTAGCATCGCGTGCACTTGGGGGACCAGGGGTTCTCAGGCACACGGGCTTCGAATCCTGGCCACGTCTGGGATTAGAAGGGCATCCACTCGGGTTAACGGTTCCCAAATGCCAAAACTAAAGTGCTTCATTAAGAGGGGCAGTCCTATCCATGACCGATAAGGGACATAGGACGTTAAAAAATAAATAAAAAGAACGAAAATAAAAATACATCTATATTAAAGCAAGCAACAGCCACACTTCACCAGACCAAAGGTGTGGGCTGCGGACGTCGCTCATGCAAAAGGTACAAAGGGATTGTGCCTTACTTATTTCACAAGTAGTCATTATTCATTGATGAAAATTCACTTACTTCACTCCATTATCTAAAGGTATTACAGCGACTCTATCACTGCCAAAGGTTATTACACGAAAAGTATACACTGTTTGAGGATTATCATTTGACTATTTCATTCATTAAAACAACAAGATTAGTAAATATTTTATAGGGGTCGGTCGCAGCCTGCACGCCCGATAACCGCAAAAGACTCAGTTTGCCTTAATCTTTTGATCGTATATTGTTCACCTCTTAACTTAATCCTCTTAGCCCCGGATTTGCCAGTCATTAAAAGTACGTGTGCCCTCACCCCTCGCCACTCGAATGTAATCTTTGTAATCCTTCATGTTGTCTATTTTGCCTGTCTATCTGTCTTCCTGTCAATCATTCATGCAGTCTGTGTCTGCCTGTGTGTTGTCTATATGTCTATCAGTTTATCCATCTGTCGATCTGTTTCTGTTTCTTTCCGTCTATTTTCACTCTTTTCGTGTTCTGAGTTCTTGTAAGTTATTGTAGTTTCTTTCTGTTCTTATATTCATAAAATAAGTTTCTTTTTATTCTAAAATGTTTTGCTTTTTTTAATTTCTTCAACCTCCTTTCTTAAAAAGTTTTGCTGTCCTTTTCCCTTTTCACTACTTTTGCATTCTATTATAATTTCTATCTACTGCCGGCATCAGCATTACAGAAACAAGTACAATTTTTTTTTCTATATGGTAAAGTACTAACAAAGATTAACAAATTAAAAACACTTTCGGAAGTCAGTATACCAGGGTGAAGCAAGGGCATAAAAAACTCATTCCAGAAGGAATATAGAAAAGAAACTTGACTTAAATATAATAGGAATCAATTCATCAATCATGGGTAACATTATTACAAAAATGTGGAAAATTCCGGTGGCAGAAGTACGGGACAAAGTTCTTCAGAGGTGAGTGGACAACACAGAATACCACGAGAGAAACTAAAGGAAATTAATTTTACTGAGAAGAAAAAAAAAGGGGGAAAACGTGCGACACCGAGAGGTACAAAGGAGATTGTTGCCACAAACCGAGAAAGATGTATAAAAGTGATTAACAAGCACAACGAAATATAAAAGTTAAATATATTTTCATGAATATCAAGAAGAAGAATAACTAGAGCCAGAAGGAAAGTGTGAAGCTGTGACAAGGAAGCACAACGATATTGGAGCATATGGAAGTAAAATTTAATAGTTTTATGAATATTAGGAATTTAGTTTTACAGCTGAAAGAAAATTATGAAATCCAATAACCTGTTCGACAGAAGGACGAGGAAAAACGTTAATGAAAAGCGTAAAAGAAAGTAAGGTGACGTCTGAAACCAAAGAGAGAAAACCTGATTTCTAATTGTGAAAGACTGTCTTCTCACAATAAGAGATTTTTAGAGTAAAATACCGAAAAATAATGGAAGGAACAAAGAAACCATGAAAAGAAGGATAATAGTTTTAACGCCTTGTGAGAGAGAGAGAGAGAGAGAGAGAGAGAGAGAGAGAGAGAGAGAGAAAGGGTGCATAGGTTCATAAACAAGACAGAGGCAACACAAATCACTACAGCACGAGTTATTTTTAATTCTGTTTATTTCACCGTGTTTCTGATCCCCGGCTGTGCGATTCCAGTCAGTGCTATTCACCCACCATTACTGATCCTCGTAGTTCTTAAGAGGAAGGCAAGAAAATTAGATAGAAATGGAGGGAGACAAACACGAAGCACAACAAAGGCTGAAATTTAAATGAATATGCAAAAGAATGAAAAAATCCTGGTAAGGGTTGTCAGAAAATAAAGAAAAAGAAAGAAGAGAGAGAACACCTGCGGCAATTTATAACTGTGTAGTCTAATTAAATTCCAAAAGAAATACAACTGCGCTCGCAAAAAGCCCCATGTAGATCTGAGAAAGAAAAACTTCACAAAAATAAGAACCCCTTTTACCGTAAAACAGAGCAAAAGTGATGAGATTAGATTACCTTTGTTAATCTCTTAGTACTAGCACACCTTTTTATTTTACTATTTTTCACCTTTTCTTCCTTTCTACCGTCTAAAAAAATAATAAATAAACACAGGCAATTTTCACTTCCAATCGTTTCCAGATATGAGGAGGAAACAGTCTTCGGAAATTTTATGAAGTCTAAGGAGAAAAAAAAAGAAAAGAAAAAAACATGGACGATTTTTCTGTTCAAGATATATCCCCTCCGAGTCCTGAATATTGGAGCTAATTGAAAACAGGAACAATAGTTACGTGTATTTCACTATTTACTGGTTGCTGCCTTCCACATGACGTCTTTAGTGAGTCAGCACCCTTATGAAAACCGTAATTGTCAATTTGCACACTAATTATATACTAACTAAAACAGTAATTTCTATGTAATCCAATAATACACACTGATTAAAATTTACTCAGGTGGTGTCACTTCTTCATTCTTCCTCTCTTTATCTCTCTATTTTTTTTCTATTTGAGAGAGAGAGAGAGAGAGAGAGAGAGAGAGAGAGAGAGAGAGAGAGAGAGAGAGAGAGAGAGAGAGAGAGAGAGAGAGAGAGAGAGAGAGAGAGAAAAAAAAAAATCAACCAAGTTAAAAGTATACATTCAAATTTCCTCAGCGGGGAGGGAAAGACCTTTTATCATGTGCTCCCTGTTGCATTTTACAGCGTTTTCTTCATTCTCATAGATTGATTTTCTCACTCCCCCTCTCTCTCCCTTACACATCAACCCGAAGTATCTTACCCCATTATTTACAGTTCCCTTTATCGCGCCTCTCTCGTTTTCATTCCTCCCCCCTTTCTCCCTTGTGTCACCTCCCTCTTTTTCTCCCCCTATCCGCTCCCCTGTCCTCCATCGCTGGCAATTGGCTTGAGTTACAGGCCTCACATGTTTTGTCCGCGCTGGAGGGGAAAGTGAAGGAGGGAAACAACACATAAGGCCCAAGAAATGAAGGGGGACTGAAGGGAGCGAGCAGTCCGCCAGCACGTTCATATCAGTAGAAACAGTACCTATATTTTAAGTACAAAAAAGTGGCTGCTGTATCATAAAAAAAGAAAGAAAGAAAGAAAGAAAGAAAAAAAAGAAAAAAGAAAAAAATAAGAACTACACCACACGAGTCTTCAGAGGATAAGTTTAAATTTAAATACTAAGTTTCTCTCACTAATCCACATAGTACATTAAAAGTATTACTGTACAACAAAGATTTTCATTAATACCCAAGTCAGGGGTCATTTTCAGTTCTCTGTCAATTGGATCGCCACATCTTGTAAACAATAAACAATAATACACAGCTGACGCATTAATCACAGTATATCAGTTGATTTCGCTCATGTATAACAAACATCTTGAGAAATTATACCATTAGGCACTTTTATTTATTTATTCATTTATTTTATTATTTATTTATTATTATTTTTTTTTTTTTTTTACAGAAGAAAGTTTCCTTAAAGTTAAGTTAAGCTCTATATATTTTACAATTTTAGGGATTTTAAGAGTATTGAAATTCCTTAATAAAGAAGCTGAAGTGAGATGCAAAAAGTGAATTGTGCAGCACGTAGTTTTTCTCATCAGTTTGAATTTAATTTAACAACAACGACAACAACAACAACAACAACAACAATAGCGACACCCAATTCCTGTTTGTTGTTTGGTGTGCCTCTCGTGCGGGGGAAAGTTCCTGCTACCTTCACTACACAAGCGTTCGTCCCTCTCTTCCCCAATGCACAACACTTATCCTCCTCTTTGGTCTCAGACTCTTCATCCTCATCCCCATCCCTTCCTTAAATCAGTTGTTGTATCTTATCTTCTCCTTTCATCCACCCTTATATCTTACACCTCCTCCAAATGCGTCTCTCCTACCTCCTCCATTTATTTCTAATCCACTTCCTCTTCCTCTATTTCCTTTCCCTCCTTCGCGTGTTTTCCTTATTATCCTCATCGTCCTCGTCTCGGAAAGCGCAAATATAAGAATGTGTGTTGGGGAGGGATGTAATTATTTTCACTACAGAAATATTATCAGAAAAGAAATATGTTACGTGCTTCAGTTTAGTATTTAAATTCACGACATACTCGCATTCTTGTCGCGCATTATTCACGAAAAACATTAAAACCCAGGGAAGGCAAACTCCACTGGTGTTATCGGTAGTAAAATAGGATAGAAAAGAGGAGTTAGGTCTGGGATAAGAGCAATGGACAAATAGGCATGAGTGATAAGCAGGCTGTGAGGTGTATTGATGGGTGTTAGCCAATACTACGTGGGCACAGAAATTATGAATGAATGAATTATGAATTATGAATGAAAGTATGAATGCCTGCAGCTGCAAAAGACTACAGACGCTACAGCAATGGCGGCAATCACTTCAAAGCGCAGAGTTGGACTTGATAAAACGAGTACTAGCCTCGAGCAGACTCCTAGATCTTCCTCTATGATGTGTAAGTAAAGCCCCATAAAGGTCTTAAGGACAAAGGAAAGAACCGCATCATCACAACTGGAATGACTATTAGTATTAGATAGAAACCTTTGTCAAACATAATTAAGTCCAAAGCTGAAAGTAACAACTGGAAGCCCGACAATTATTCAGCGCTGAATTGTTAAGAAAAATGCGACCCAAGAAGTGTTCAGCTTTAAACAGAGAAGAGACGGCAACTGTGTGGTGGGTGCTGAAGGACAGGGGAAAAACGTTTATAGATATTTTGGGATACACGACAGGGTCACGAGGAGCGCTGGATCAGGTAAGATTTTGAAATTTTGTCGTGATGAAAGACTTTTTTTTCTTTTTTTCAGGAAGGAAGAGTTAACACACCATCCTGCACAAGCTTGCATTTTTCGGGAGTTCAGGGACAGCGAAAACAGTGTCAAGGCTTTATGCCTCGACACCATCTATCACTTTTTTACACTAATATAAACAGAATACAGAAATTGGTATATGTGTGTGTGTGTGTGTGTATGAAAATAGGGGAGCGGGTATGAAAAAATCTTGACATCGTGGATTTCAAGTTAGAAAAATATTATGATTTTTGACACTGGTACAAATAGAATACAGAAATTTGTATGTGCTTGTATGAAAAAAATTATTATATATATATATATATATATATATATATATATATATATATATATATATATATATATATATATATATATATATATATATATATATATATATATATATATATATATATATATATATATATATATATATATATATATATATATATATATATATATATATATATATATCGGTATGGGCGTGCATATGTGTACTCTAAAAATGTTATACGCAATGCCAAAACTACTAGTGAAAAGACTTGGAGGCGATTAAAGATAATGATGATTTTAAAAATGCACTGAGGGGAGAATATTTACGAAGAGAATGTATGCAGGAAAGTATTTTTTATTGAAGAATTAACATGGAATTTGAACGATGTGAAATACTTGTTCAAATGTAAAGTTTTGTATTTTCGCTGAAGCATTTTTAAAGTTTTGAATGTATTCATCCATTCTCATTTTCTTAAAGAGTTTCTGTTTCTCCTCTTATTCCTCCTTTTCCTCCTCCTCCTCTTCCTATTCTTCCTCCTACTCCTCCCCCTCCTTCCTTGTCTCCTCTTATATCTTGTTCTCCTGATCTTCCTCCTTCATTTCCATCTCTTTCTCCTCCTCCTCCTCCTCCTCCTCCTCCTTGAGGCCTTGTCGATGCCTCTTACTTATGTAATTAACCATCCTTATGAGATTACCCAGAGAGAGAGAGAGAGAGAGAGAGAGAGTGGGGATTAGTAAGAGAGGTACCATCTTAGGGCCATCCATGCACGTACATATCAGAGCTAACGAGGTCGTAATCATCCGCCAACAGGAGTTAAATGTTCCTGTGTGTGCTTAGCCTCGAGAGCAGGAAGTGGAGCAAGGGAAGGGGAAAAGTTACGAATGAAGAACACGGAAAAGAAAACAGAAAGACAAATTAGGCTGAGCGTATATAATGATGAGGATTATAGTCATTAAGTGAATTGTGTGTGTGTGTGTGTGTGTGTGTGTGTGTGTGTGTGTGTGTGTGTGTGTGTGTGTGTGTGTGTGTGTGTGTGTGTGTGTGTGTGTGTGTGAATGTGTGTGTGTGTAAGAAATAGTAAAACTGAGCAGAGGAAAATAATAAGTATTAATATATCAGAATTATGTGTTATAAATCATGTAAAGCTATGATTATTTTACGCACACGAGTTATTTTTCTATGTAAGAGGGGCTTTGTCCAAGGGCTACAAAAGACGCTGAATAAAGGCCCGCTGAAGGTGCCAGTCCCCAAAGAGTGCGGTCAAAATCCAACATTGTGAGGAGGGTTGTCTTAAAACCTGTCTCTTGAAACAGTTCGTCAAAGGATTGAAATACTAATGAAGGAATGACACAAGAAAAATTAGAAAACAAAATGAGAATTATCATTATCAATTAATCATGCAGCAAACATTACGCCTACCACATCACCACGCTTCTGGAGCGCCACGCCCCGCCTCGCTGCATCGCGACGCAGGGCAGGCACCTTATCACACCAGTGTCGCACCACCACCACCACCACAACCAGAATATACAGTATACTACTAAAACAATTAAAATGAGCGTGGCTTTGACGTTGACCAAATAAAATTCGTGTTAAAACGCAGTAGTTGTATAACAATCTCACTGAGCTGCACCACCACCACCACCACCACCACCACCATCACCACCAATAGCGAACCGATGAACAAAATAATTTAAGTATTCCCAACGTACAAAAATTTTCATGTGAAATATAAATATAAGCAGAATTAGTTGAGCCTCACCACCACAGCACCACTCCCGCCGTGGACGATCCGGCAAGGCGTGAGGGAGCCCGACCCCCACATCTGCACCACTAACTGGCACTGGGTGGCTGGAATGAAGCTTCAGGTATGGACATGTTTGTTGACTTTTTGAAAGAATCTCATAGAAAAATATTAATGTGTGTGTGTGTGTGTGTGTGTGTGTGTGTGTGTGTGTGTGTGTGTGTGTGTGTGTGTGTGTGTGTGTGTGTGTGTGTTACGTGTAGGAGTTTATTTCAATCCCACCACAACGATAAGAACTTCAAATGTCGATAGATTTACTGAGCTCCATATACATCATTTTTTCTTGCAAATCCACTAGAAAAACAAACTTGTTACTGTTGTGGTGGTGGTGTGTGATACCGTAATACCTTTATATATCCACGTGGAGTGTTACAAAGCTGCTGTGCGAGGAAACAGAAATGACAGACAGGTTATAAGGGCACACCACGTGGTATGGACGTGGCTTGCATCTAAACCTAACGTAATATAATACAACCTGTCCCGTCTCCTTTCTTCTCTCGTCTGCCTTCCTTCCCTCTCCCCTCCTCGCCATACATCAGTGGTATCAGGGATCGCGGAAGACTAATCCTCCCCTCCCTTTCTCCATCGACGCCTAACAAAGCCCAACAAAACGGCACCGCGCGTCGGCCGGCGGGGCTCTGAACGAAATGTTATCGCCGAACAAAGCCTCCTAGACTCTACCCCGCTGCTTTACGTCACCCCGGGGAGTGCAGTGCCATTTACATCAGTCCCCAGTCAGTGCGCGGGGTGGGCGTGTCCCGGGAATGCTAGTTAGGCAGGCCTGTGTTGGGGAGCCAGGAAGAGCGTGTCTGAGTGGGAGGCGCTGGCTGGGTGTGTCTGAGAAGGGATTAGGGATTGGGTGTGTCTGGGTGGAACTATAATTGGGCGTGTCTGGGTGGCTTAGAGGTGTGGGTAGGATGTACTTTGGTGGGATCCTGAGTGAGTGAGTAGGACCACAGTGTCTGGATGAGGATTAGTGATTGGGTGTGTTTGAGTGGGAGGCGCGGGTTGGGTGCGTTTTGATAGGCTCTAGGTGTATCTGAGGGAGGGCACGGATAGGGGTTATCCTGCTAGGGTCATGGGGTTAATGAGTAACAATGCACACACCTTGCACCACTTGTTATGTAGCTGGTAGTGTAATGATGTGTGACGATTTTCAGTTTTAGTATACCAGAAAGATTTATTGCTATCTCTCTCTCTCTCTCTCTCTCTCTCTCTCTCTCTCTCTCTCTCTCTCTCTCTCTCTCTCTCTCTCTCTCTCTCTCTCTCTCTCTCTCTCTTTGGGGCTCTCAACTTCAATCCCCATCACCTCTCTGTACCTGGAAATTTTGCCGTGGCGATAATCTGATGTCTTAGTAACGCACGCTGTGAATGCCAGATGAATCTCCCTCGCTTTGACTTTAAAGCAGCAAAGTGAAGCGATGTGCTTTGTATCCTAAACACCCAAAATCGTTTCGCTTCCTGTTGAATATTGAGGAAGGATCAGCCTTTGCAATGGTGCCGCGTGTGTTGTGTGAGAAAGACTGTTGTGAATGTTGCCACGGCGTTGTCTTGTTGTTACTAAACTTGTAGGTAGCAAGGACAACCTCTCTTTCATCATACTGTTTATAAGGGCCAAGTGGAAGATCGAGATGAAGATAGAGGTTAAGATGGAAGGATAAAATTGAGAGACACGAAGCAGCTGGGCCTGGATGATAAAGATGCAGAGAAAAGAAGATACTGCCGACAACATACGTATAAGACCTGCGACTGAACGCCTAGCCCTCACTCACCACACTGACCAAAAGCAACTGACGCGCCACACGTAAAGACACACTAACAAAAGACGCGTGACAAACCTATAATAAATGAATATAGAAATAAATGATAAATAATAATAGTAATAATCAAATGACGTACTGTCGCCTGGGATCTACAGTCTGGGTTTCAGGTCCAGCTTGGCATCATCTCTGCGGCAGACTGTCCTTTCTTATAGCCAGGAAACCGCCTCCCCAGCTTGAAGGTTGTGAGAGGTGGTGCCAAGCTTCATCCCGCGCTGTATAGGGTGGTGTGGTCACTTAGTAAGCCAATCAGAGAGCTAATAAAGATCCCAACACGGCCAAGAGAGGCTGTCTGTTTTTTCTGCAGCTTCGGTGCGGCGAAATTACAGAGCCAGGGACAGGGAGGTGCGGGGCGAGAGTGTGGAGAGAAAATTTTGACCCAGCGCGCCCGCTCACACACACGCACACACACATACACACACGCACACACACACACACACACACACACACACACACACACACACACACACACACACACACACACATACAGCGGGAGTGTAAAGAGAAAATTCAGACTCAACGAGTGTGTGTGTGTGTGTGTGTAATTTATCTCTCTCTCTCTCTCTCTCTCTCTCTCTCTCTCTCTCTCTCTCTCTCTCTCTCTCTCTCTCTCTCTCTCTCTCTCTCTCTCTCTCTCTCTCTCTCTCTCTCTCTCTCTCACACACACACACACACACACACACAAAAAAAAAAAAAAAAAAAAAAAGGGCGGGCAAGGCAGGTAATTATCTCCTAGACACTTCATAATTGTTCACGTATATTTCACAAGTCCTTTTTTCGAGTGCCTTTTAATTATTTCCTGTAAACTTGCCGTGAGCTTTACATATTTTCGGTTGAAGTATTACTCTCCTGTGTTTCCTCCCTCTCACGCCACCACGAAGAATATCTACTTGTATTCATGTTATGTAACCCTTTGCTATGACAGGGATTTCTTCTTCTTCAGTGTATTTTAAGTACGACAAAATACGCATCGCACACGGCTACAATTTTCCATTACGTCATATTCGTTACCTAAGTATGCATCACACGTAATGGATTCTGAAAACATAGCTAATTCTTTTTATTTTTTTTATTACATCACATTCAGTGCCTAATTATGTATCACGCAATAGACTCTAAAAATACAGATATTTCTTACTACATTTGTACAGCATCATATTCATCATCTAAGCACGTATCACACGTAATAAATAAAATATATATATATTTCTTATTAATCTTTCTACCATATCACACCGATCATTGTTGCTATTTGTTTCTCCATGTCCTATTCCTCTCATATCTCGATAACTGGACGAAAACATGGCCTTTACGTTTTAGCAGACCTTACCAACATCACTAACCTCGCATTCACTATTATTACTCTAACCCAAAGCAGCAATGCAGTTGAAGTTATATAGGATTTCAACATTACCTCTTTTTCCATACCCTGTTCCTCTTAGACCTCGAAAACTGGACGAGAGTATGGCCTTTGTACGCTACAGTAGCAGACCTTACTAACATCACTAACAACACATCACATACATTAATACTGTTTAAACCCAAAGAAGAGGGGCAATTGAAGTTATAAGGGACGTAATCTTGTTTCAGCGAACTGGACATGAACAAACGCAGACATACACACAGGACTTGATGGGGATTTGAACCTTGCGCTCGGGACCCCCAGGCATCACCGTTCCCCTGGCGCAGTGGCGAGGTGAGCCAGACCAGCACAGACCAGCACAGCCACGCCGCAATGTATGCAGGGGGAATATTTTTTTACTCATGTGTGTGAGCACTTGGAGCAGCGGGGGATGATGGTCTCGTTGGTTTGTTTGTTCGGAGAGAGAGAGAGAGAGAGAGAGAGAGAGAGAGAGAGAGAGAGAGAGAGAGAGAGAGAGAGAGAGAGAGAGAGAGAGAGAGAGAGAATGTTTCTGCTACAAATATGTTGTTTTTTTCCCCCGCAGTGTTGTTGTTGTTAGGGCAGCGGCCGTCACCTTCTTTTACACAATGTATTCTCGCTTTCTTTAATATATTGTGACGTGCCGGAATGAGAACTTTAGATCAGGGTGTTTTAAAAGCTCTCGATTTCCGTGACCTCTTACTTAGTCTGCTTGGTCTTCCATCTTACTCTTTTCTTTATCCTCAACCGAAGTCTTGGAAAATTTGGTAAGAAAAATAAATGTTGCACAGTATCGAAATAAGTTGGCAAAATTAGAGAGAGAGAGAGAGAGAGAGAGAGAGAGAGAGAGAGAGAGAGAGAGAGAGAGAGAGAGAGAGAGAGAGAGAGAGAGAGAGAGAGAGAGAGAAATAATGCAAATATAATACTTTAATGAAGATTTAAGTAAAATTTCAAGCCAGACACGTGGTTGTGGGTGTGAGCGTGCTAAAGTAATGTTCAAGCCTTGCCGCTAGACGTGAGTTGTGGCCCAATTCTTCCTCCACGCTACAAAGTACACCTGGTACGGTTACCTTGATTGGTAATAAAAAATCTAAAGCAACCACTGGAGGATCAAACTGAATAACGCAACTTACTGCATAATTCAGGCATCTTGACATGAATATTGTATGAAAACTGCTTCTATTAGGTCCACGCAATTCAAATATTTACAACACTGACGGCAATGCGAAAACAATTCAGTGATAGAAAAATACGAGGATGACTGAAATCCATCTTAATAACGAATGGCCCTCATCTTGAATGCGTGGCAGCGTTTCATTTGCACATATATCCTGCCAATATCTTGATAAAACAAGGCTGTAGGTGGAACAGCATACAATTACGTGGCACAAATGGCAACTCTGTGAGAGAAAAAACCGTAAGGAGTGCAGGAAAAGGGTCTAGACTTGACAGCGGAATAGAATACACGGCTGTCGATAATATGATATATTGCAGACGCTCTGCCGAAAGCCTTTGACACGAAATGGTTCCTTCGGGTAATTTTCAACCAAGAGCAATACTAAACTGTTCACGATACCATTAAACATTAAGAAAGAAAAAAAAAAGGGCTGAGATTATTTAAAAGAAAAAAAGAAGTGAAAAAAAGCTCATTGAAAATAAATATTATCAGAACTACCGCAACATTCAGCCGTTGAGACATGACATCACTAGATTTTTTACTCCTATAAAATTCTTATTAGTATCAAATGATTATATTATCAGTTCACTTATAATGACCAGCAAAGGTTCTGAATCTGAAGAACTATAGCTTAGCGTCACTTTACTAAACTCTCTCTCTCTCTCTCTCTCTCTCTCTCTCTCTCTCTCTCTCTCTCTCTCTCTCTCTCTCTCTCTCTCTCTCTCTCTCTCTCTCTCTCTCTCTCTCTCTCTCTCTCTCTCTCTCTCTCTCTATCATGACCTACAAGACACGCTCACTTGGATCTTCACGGACACATGACTCGCGGAAAATAGAAAGTGTGTGTGCGTTTCACCCAAGGAATATCAAATGCACCACGCACTCTCTCTTGGGGCTCAGACTCCTGCAACATTCAGGTCTTGTGTGGCAAACATGAACTGACGGGACACTCGCCGCACCAGAACCAGTGTACAGACAAGTGAGCAGGCAGAATCTGAGTGTCGATGTACTGTACGTGTTTAAACAAGTTACTATAACGCTTCTGTAATACTGTTCTCTCATTGGTTGTTTTAACGCTTTAGTAAGTATTTCCATAAATTTTCCACTGCAAATAGTAGTCTTTCAACGCTCGGTTCCTTATCACAGCAGAAGTACAAATATTGGACGAGATATGCTTAGTTTTCCAAAATCATGATAACGAAGAGAAAAATTGGTGAGTACGATAAATATGGAATTTTCACTCCAGCCAGTTCTCTCTCTCTCTCTCTCTCTCTCTCTCTCTCTCTCTCTCTCTCTCTCTCTCTCTCTCTCTCTCTCTCTCTAGATGTGTGTGTGTGTGTGTGTGTGTGTGTGTGTGTGTGTGTGTGTGTGTGTGTCTAATCCCTCCACACAATCAAACTAATAAATTTTCTGCCTGAGCATAATCTTCCTTTTCTTTGCTCCCGTGTCGACGATTTTTCTTGGGATCGCCCCGCGGTGCTGTAAAGTTAAACTTCTACTAAGACGCCGAAAACAGTAGGGAGGAGGGGTGGTGATTTTTACGAGTGTTTACTACCACATTTACCATGGACGTTATAATGATTGCTATATTCACATCATCTTTCAACATGATAACGTAAGTAAGAGAGAGAGAGAGAGAGAGAGAGAGAGAGAGAGAGAGAGAGAGAGAGAGAGAGAGAGAGAGAGAGAGAGAGAGAGAGAGAGAGAGATTTAGGATAGCTCAGTGAAATCATAAGCATTCAATAACTTCTATACAATATTAAAAGTGTCAATATGAGGAGGGAAACATTTTCTTAGTAGGTCAAAAAAAATAAATAAATAATCAATTTCAATTGCCATCAACAAGCACATACACACTTGAAAAATAAATAAATAAATAAATAAAAGGAGATTCTCTGTTACGAAATTTGAGATCCATAGCACACTGAATCACTACTATTGGGGACTAACAAGGAACGTATTAAGTAAAAAAGCTGAATTTAGTTTATTTGAGTGATAGATTGCATGGCATCAAGAAACAGTCCTCAGTTTGCAGAAAAAAAACAATATAAAAAAAAGAAATTTGGCGTAGCCCATCGCCATGTTTGTGGTGGGGCACATTCTCGCGTCCCTAGTCGCAACATTCCTTCACCAAGGCACACACAGTCTTATCATTGGCATTATCAATACAGCTCACTTTCCTATTTGTTTCATCATTCTTGTGAAACGCTAACACTCGCAATATGTAATCATGGCCTGTATATTTTCAGGACATCGCACAGCAACTCAGTAGAACGCTATGTTTAAAATACAGCAGTCACAAATGATGACTTCCTTATGCGAATATGTATCGCCCAAAAAGCTTCAGTTTCAAATTACCTTCCTTCAAAATATATTCAGTGCATGTTCAAGCATATGTATTTGTTGTATGCACTTTTTTTTTTTAAGAGAGCTGAAGTGGAGAAAACAGTATAAGCTGCAGGCTGGGGCGCTCTGATCCTGCACAGGTCCTCGGAATGAGTGGAATGCACGTGCTGAGGCCTACCGCATGAGCCAAGGGCGTGAGATGGGCAAACGAGCTTAACATCCCGGCCACAAACACCAACCACACACACAGACACACGCGTGGCCTACAATGGCGTTCACTGTTATGGGCGAGTCGCAGTCACTGGCACTGTTCACATGTGGGTCAGCAAGGATGGATGTTTTTTAATAAACCAACGACAGGTTTTTAGCCTCGCGGCGCGCACCGTGCTGTGGAATACTTGTACTGTGTTGCTGCACGAGCTCGGCAGTACGACGACTTTTACTGTGGAGCTGACTATAAGTACAATATAGTGTGTAATAAAACAGGGGCGGGTAACGATATCCCTTCACTTCTACGTAGATATTTTCCTGAAGAATATTGCATGGACTATTTTACAAGAACCCCTCCCTGCATGTCCCTGTATCTCACCAGTATCCCTCACTTTTCCTAACTTCACTCTCCACCTCTGCCTAACAACTGCATCACTCCATCACTTCCCAACTTCATCCTCCACCCCAGCCTCACTCCTCTTCATCCTCCTATACTTCACTCACCTTGCACCCCTGCCTCACAACTATGACCTCCCTGCATTACTCTCACATTCCCACACCCTTATCTCCGTCAGCCCAGGTCCTGCTGAGAGCAATAGTGGGCTCATCACCTATATACTACACATTCCATCGTACAAGCCCGGGATGTGGTCATGAATTAATCGAAAAGGACGGGCAGAGAAAAATGGAACACTTTTTCTCCCCTTCAGGAGTGTGAAATATAAGATTGCTGGCGTGCATATGATTTAAAAGTGATTCATTTTTTAGTATTAGCCAGCCACATGAGAGGAAAGGAGAGTGAAGAAGGGGAAAAAAGAATGAGGAAGAGGAGGAGGAGATGGTGCTAATGATGTTGGTGATGGTGGGGAAAATAATAATAAAGGAGAAGGAGGAAGATATAAGAGCAAGGAGTATTCCACGTAGGTTATTTTCGTCTCAGAAGTTAATCTTGTTGGCAGTGTGCAACCAGTAACAAGCAAACAGCGGGGGAAAGACACGATCTCGTAGAAGAAGAAGAACAACAACAACAACAACAACAACAACAACAACAACAACAACAACAACAACGACGACGACGACGACGACGACGGTTACAGCAACAACAACCAAAGAAAACACAACGGAGGAAGCTCATTAGGAAGAAACTAACAAATGGTGGAAGAAGGAGGCCGGAGTTGACGTAGGTAAGAAGAAAAACAACAACAACAACAAATAAGAAGAAGAAGAAGAAGAAGAAGAAGAAGAAGAAGAAGAAGAAGAAGAAGAAAAGAAGAAGAAGAGGAGGAGGAGGAGGAGGAGACTTTAACATCCCCTGTCGCATCATCAGATAATTTTTATACTTTATTTAACCTCAATAAATCTACGGCACACACACACCAATGTTACATAATAGTGCCACATTCTCCCTATCTGGTGCCACCCGTTACTTCCACGGGCACTAGGAGACTCGTATATCTGGCTGAGAGGGACAGGTGCTACAGGTAAGGTGTGGCAGAGGCTTGCAAGCGGGAGGGGGGGTTCTACTTGTTACATCAGTGGTTGTGGGTATGACAGTAATGATGATGGAAGGTGACATGGACAGGTGGTAGTGTGAAGGTGTGGCTGAGGCGTGTTCCTGTGTGTGTGTGTGTGTGTGTGTGTGTGTGTGTGTGTGTGTGTGTGTGTGTGTGTGTGTGTGTGTGTGTGTGTGTGTGTGTGTGTGTGTGTGTGTTATGGCGTGCAGACAGACACTGGTACATACAGACAGAAAGATACATACGGGAGACACAAACAGAAACATAAAGAAAAATACGAACAGAATCCTGATAATTATATAACCATTTCTTGCTTATTAAATAACTCAAATATTTATAGTTAACGTGGTTTTCAAAGTCTTTCAATCCCTCTCAGCGCAGCACAAATAAAAGGTCATAATGCATCTTACTGGAGAGTGTCTCTAGGGAAAAGAAACCATGATGACACAGAAGACGTAAAGTTGCAGCAAAATACGAGACGCTAGAACACATCGAGGCAAAGGAAGAGAGAGCATCAGGGCCGTAATCAATTATTCAGAGAGATCCATTTCTCCATTAATTTCTGCTTCAGCTAGTACGCCATTTATTTTCTTCACTTGTTTCGCTTTCTCTTGTCATTTTTCCCTTTTTATAATGCTTAAAACAGTCATCAAACACATGTAAAATTAACTTTTCACGCGTAGAATATATAATTTCGTATTCCTTGTCGTTTCGTTGTGTTCTGCCGTGAATAATTCCGACGCGCGGCCGTCCCAGCTGGTGCTAATACTGCTGCTTTGTGTGGCGGTGGTTCCCCTCAGAGCAAACGAACTCTACTGTAAATGTGGAGAGCCACTCGCCGTTATGATCCTGAAGTAACAATAGATTTTGCTGTTTCTGTGTGTGTGTGTGTGTGTGTGTGTGTGTGTGTGTGTGTGTGTGTGTGTGTGTGTGTGTGTGTGTGTGTGTGTGTGTGTGTGTGTGTGTTCATGTAATACAGGAAATTTAACCACCACATAATGGAATTCACCAATGAACTCGTTGACGTTAGCGTGTAGAAAACTTGCCAAACGCGTATACTCTGGTAAACTCTGATAAACTCTGATAAACTCTGATAAACTCTGATAAACTCTGGTAAACTCTGGTAAACTCTGATAAACTCTGATAAACTCTGGTAAACTCTGATAAACTCTGATAAACTCTGATAAACTCTGGAACTCCCTGCCTGCTTCTGTATTTCCACCTTCCTATGGCGAACTCTTTCAAGAAGGAGGTTTCAAGACACTTATTCTGTAATTTCTGACTACCGCTTTCGAGTCTGTTCAGGGACCAGCACCTTTTTCTTTTCTTTTTTTTTATTACAGTTTTGTTGCCCTTAGCCGGTGCCCCTCTTATAATAATAAAAAAAAAAAGACCGATAAAACAAGCGACCGGTAGGGGAAGGAGTGTTGTCGCTCAGGAAAGACAAACACCGCCACCAGAGGTAGGAAATACTGCGGTTTCAAGGAAGTTCATTGTGCAGCGGTGGGGAGCAATGGGTGTTGGAGCGCCTGACACACGGGTTCTTCTCTTTGAACTCCACACATGTAAAACGTTTTATTAAGTTCTTAGGACTGGTGAGCAAAGAATAACCACATTTAACTTTAAAAAAAAAAATAACACTATGACAAACAGACTTTTTCAGTTGATATACTTTTTATATCAATATTCTTCTGCTTTTCATGTTTTAATCATCTGCATTCTTACAGGAAAATCACAAAAAAAAAATCAATTTTTAGTACAGGTAGACCTTAGTAAAGTAGAAGAAAAAAAAAAAGGCATTTTAAATCAATCTTAAAACTTCTATATAATAACTGGGATATGTTCCTTACTTAAATAAGTCATTGTACATATGTAAAATATTCTTTTGAGTTCTTAGGACTGGTGCATAGAAAATAACCGTATTTCAGTAAAAAATAAATAAATAAAATAAAATAAAATAATAAAATAAAATAGAATAGAATAGAATAAAATAAAATATTTCCTCGATATATATATATATATATATATATATATATATATATATATATATATATATATATATATATATATATATATATATATATATATATATATATATATATATATATATATATATATATATATATATATATATATATATATATATATATATATATATATATATATATATATATATATATATATATTCTTTTCAACTATTCATGAATTAATCATCTGTAATCTTAGAGGAAAATTTTTAATCACAATTTTTTTTCTTTTAATGTTTATACAGGTCCGTACCTTATTTAAAAGTGAAAAATCCCAATCAAAAAAATCTAACTGATAATTAGGGTGTTCTTTACTTCAAGAAGATCTATTGTACATATGTAATATATTATTTAGAGTTCTTAGGAGTGCGGCATGGTTATTAATCATATTTAACTTTTTATTAATTACTCTATTTTCTTTTTTTATTGATATATACTTTTGTATCAATATTCTCCTTCTATTTATGATTTCATTATCAGTAATCTTAGAGGGAAATTTTTAATTGCAATTTTTTTCTTTTTTTTTTTCTTTTTACAGATACGGATCTTAGGGGAAAGCTATAAAATTTCAATTTATATTTTTTTCTCTTAATTGAGATATGTTCCTTAATTTAGACACGTAAAATATCATTTAGAGTTCTTAGGAATACTATACATATAATAATTATATTTGACTTTCAAAGAAAATTAATACACTTAAAAAAACACACTTTTTATTAATATATACTTTTTATATCAACGTTTATATCATTCTGCGTTTCATGATTTAATCATCTGTAATCTTAAAGGAATATTTTTAAACGCAATTTTTTTTTTTTTTTTTTTTACATTTACGAACCTTAGTTAAAAAATAGAGAAAGGATTTCAATTTAAACATTTTTCATCAGATAATTTGGATACGTTCCTTACTTAAATCATTACTCCTGGCCCTCAGCGTTTTACGAAATTATCATTATGAAAATGTGTTATGTTGATTTAGTTCTTGTTTTAAGTTTGTATCATTTTATCAAACTGGGTGCTTGTAAGACCACTCAGACGTTCTATACTAAGGGATAACTATTTGAAAACGCCATAGTTTCAGAGCTTAATGAAAACCACTAAACCAATAAGATGATAATGCTTGTTTGTTTGTTTGTTTGTTTGTTTGTTTGTTTGTTTTACTGCGTACGAGTGTAATTATTAATATATGCCTATCATAACTGATCTAGAACCCTTTCTTGCACTCACCTAAATACACATGACGTCATTGTTACACCTCAAGATTATAATCAGCAATCACATCGCATCGTTTCGCGTCACTGAACTAATGAACTGTTACTTCTGTAGTATCCCGTCAGCTGAAGTGCAAGTGTTAACCAATATTTTCACTTTTTTCACTCCTACAACCCCGTCACTGCGTAACTCTAAAAATCTCTTCTTGTTTCTATGTTTCATTCTTCCCACGAGCAGGACTGTTTCAAAAGATTGGTCTCAAGAAACATCTTCAGTTAAATAATTCACCTTCTCTCTCTTTTTCTATAATTAACTTTATGGTTTGGTAAACTGAGTGGGCTTCCCCCATTTCTCCCTTCCTTGAAATGTATGTGACAGAAAAAGACTATTTATTATGTATAACAATCATACAACTTTCTTTTCTCTCAAACTGTAAATAAAGTTTTCAATACTAAATGACACAAAGTTGTGGTGCAAATATTATTGAAAAACACGCAATCAATAAACAGCAAGAGTGCACATACATAAGCATAAAAAAAGAGAACACGCTGTGAAAAGAAAACAGATAATCTATAAATTAGTCCATAAAACACATAATAGATAATTAATGAGACTTCAACAAGACAATAATTGTGAGAGGAAGAGAGACTGGGAAGGATAGGAGGACTGAGTAATGAGGGACGCAAACAGCAATGCAGCTCACCACGAGGAGAGAGTCATAAAGTCTTGATTAGTAAAACAAATTAAAGAAACGAAGGAGATGGCCAACAAAGACAGAGGAGGGGAGAGGAAAGGGAGAAAGCACAGCAAGATCCAAGAAGTAAAGAAAACGACTTGGCAGGACGAAAAGAGAAAAGGAACATAACATAAAAAAAAAAAACTCTTGAAAGATTTTATAAACAATACCACAAAACCATCTCGGGACCTCTTAACGATGCAGAGTGGCAGATAATTAGCAAAGTTATGCAGACAAGGAAACAGATAAACAAGCAGACCAACAATGGTAAACGCTGGGTGCGGCGGCGCTTCTCTGCCTACAGCGTGCACCGGGACATTAGGAGGACGGTAATGGTGCTTCGAGGGGCGGTGGTAAAAATTTAACGGGAGGAGGATGAGAAGGAGGAGGAGGAGGAGGAGGTGGTGCTAGTGATGAAGGAAGAGAATAAAACACTCAATGGTAAAGTAGCTTAGATCAATGCTCAGTCACTCCAGACAAGGCGAAATATTGGAAAATCTTTACCTGATAACAGTGGGATCAATTAATAGAGTTTAAGGCCGAGCAGCGCCACAACAAAGTATTAGTGACACCTGCAGTCATGGCCCCGTCTCCTGCTCACCTTAATTTACGCCAGCCACTCACTGCACAAGTCTCCACGTGATCATGGGTGATTACTACAATATTTTCCCCTCAAAGTGACTCCTATTAGGGCCTCGTTCTGATGAGGAAGGAAATATAAACAGTGGACTTATGATAATGATTCTCTTGTCTCATCTTGGTGTAATAGGTTTTCTTAATTCTTCGTTTTCATTCTCATGTGCACGTCATGACATATATTTTGTGTCCCTGAAATTTTAACGAAAAGTCTATATCAACACCAGAGTTAGTCGTCGTTCTTTGAATCAAAACAAATTCGGGAGATCAATTTGCATTCTTGAGAGAGAGAGAGAGAGAGAGAGAGAGAGAGAGAGAGAGAGAGAGAGAGAGAGAGAGAGAGAGAGAGAGAATCATGACTGACTGGGTGGGTGGTTGGCTGGTTGGCTAATTGGTCGACAAGCTGGAAGAAAAGAAGGAAACAGACGAGAACGAACAAACGAACATACACAGGGTACATTTTTACTAGTGAAAGCATCTTTCTCTATCAATTCTCGAGTCTGAAAATACCAGGAGACGTCTGATTCTTGTTCGTTTCGTTATCCGACGAGTGTTATTTCGCTTCGTTATTCCCTTAAGAGTCAAACACAACACTCGACACGATGTCTCCTCCTCTTCTTCATCCTGTTAACATGAATCATTTTTCCTTCTACAATCAAGACAATATTCTCTCCAAGCAGCGCAGCTCGTCAACCATAAATTTTCATTACTTCCAAATTAATTCAGGGTTCACTTAATTGACAGCTTTACGTTCCGCCGTTGCCGTCACAAATGTAAGGCGAAGGTTCCTAGATGATGCAGATGAGAAGTCAAAATCCCTGGTTTTCTTCCTTATATTAAATATATACGTACAAAGACTGGAGCAGCTCGCGATGTCTTATGAGGTGAGTTTAAATTCTTTCCCCTGTAACATGGGCTATGTGGATTACAATTGACCCCATAACATTACCATGTAACAACGCTCGTGGGTTCAGTAACTAGTACAACAATGCAAGGAAGCGTTGCGATCCTCAGAATCTGTCTACCTTAATATTTAGCTGACAACACGTGAGAGTTCGTCCCTAACACGAACTCAGGAGAAAAATATGTGAAAATAAATAGCAACTACTTTTTCTATTTGTGACAGCTTGTATTATATTAATGGTTTTTTTTTTTCAGCAGCCTCTGTGTACAGTTGGTCATGTGCGTACTTATATAAACGGTCGGTAACGATACACAGTTTGGAACAATTATATTTCCATTATGGCCAAAATGCAAATAGTTACAACAGTATGGGGAAAAACAATGCGGTGACAGTGATAAAGGAAAAATGTTCTGACAATACTGTTTTATGAGCAATGCATTGACAGGCAGTTCAGTGATATCAAACACTTCACATGAATCACATCCACCACAGCCTGACCCGATAAACCAGACGTCATTTTGAAGGTGTTGTTTCCGACTGTCGTGTTTCCGCCAGTCCTTGTGGCGGAGCTGCTCTTCTGATTACTGTGAGTGTGGTATGTACTTGCGAACAGACGTGTTTATTTCGCATATGTTTTAATTGTAAGAACTTAAAATACACGTTTCAAGCAAGTTTTTTTTTTTTTCCCTTCTTTTTAGCGAACGTGTGCTGTATGACGCAATGAATGTGAAGATAAATAGAGAAATGAAGAGAACCAGAGAAGTAAGTCACACAACATTGTTACACACATACACAGCTTTACCATTATGCACCTGTTCATGCTTGTTAGCGAATTTAATTGGCCATTTACCCACTTTGCTGTACACGAGTGCGCCCTTTTGTCTTTCCCTGTTTGTCATAAATCCTCCCCACTGCCACCACTCCTACACCGCGAATCCTCCTCTGCCGCAGTTGTTATACTATTTGTACAACAACTCACATCCCTTCTCTTATTCCCTCACTTTGAACATCCATGATTAACGCAGACAGGAATGAGCCCAGCTGATCTTTGTGGAAGCTTAAAGTCAGTTCAATATTGTTAGGAGTCTTTCATTTGGGAAACTGACCACCTTGCTTTTTTTTTTTTTTTTTGTGAATTTATTCTTAAAAAAAGATCAGTTTTTCAATAAACTATCATCCGTTTGGCAGCAGTTCTTTTGTACTTTTTTTTTATGGTACTGTATCACTCCTTTTTTTCACTGTCTGACCATGATAACTGCATCTGATACTCTTTGCATCTTTTCTAATTTAGACTGTTAACAGAAACTATATACTAATCTTCCATTAACTGCCTATGATAGCAACTTTAAGACAACCAACATGTTCTGTCTACTTAATCCGGCTGAGAATTCCCAAAGACGAATTAATCTCCCTTGTTTTGTGTACTGAGGTAATATTCTTCAGATAATCCTGCTTCATTTTTGTCTTTTTCTTATTCTTTTTTTCACATCTTGCATACAATATTTTCAGAATCCATCCCTCCCCTTCCTCTGTTAATTCTTTCATTAATTCCACTGACGCCTCAGGAAATCCTGGTGCCCCGGTGTTTTCGCTTCCTTTACACCTGTTTTCCTTTCTCCTGTATGAATATTAATTCGATGCGACCTTATCTTTTTATCATATTTCACTTATTTTCTCTATTGTGTGTGTGTGTGTGTGTGTGTGTGTGTGTGTGTGTGTGTGTGTGTGTGTGTGTGTGTGTGTGTGTGTGTGTGTGTGTGTGTGTGTGTGTCAATGAGTGTACGGAAGGCAGGAGTACATACAAAAAAAAATACTGCAAATACAGAATGACTAACGGACAGACAGACACAGACAGACAGACAGACAGACAGACAGACAGACTGACAGCCTGAATTACAGATAAAAGTACGGCACACATCCAGGATCGCCACACTAGATGAGAAGTATAGATTAAGGTTGAATAAGGGAAAGAAACTCCGAGGAAAGGCTATTCATCGTGAAAGAAATCTATAGAAGAACGTCGTTATTATTAAGCCTTAACACACACACACACACACACACACACACACACACACACACACACGCACGCACACACACTTATTTGCCTTTTACGTTGAGTGTTGAAGGTATTGGGTGGGCTGAGTGTGTGCGTGCAGGTTACATCCGCCACTACATACATGACGGTAGTGTGTTGTGGGCGTAACAAAAAAGCGTCTGATGAAATACAACTCATCATGAAAATTATACAGCACTTAACAGTGACCCCGAGCTGGAGAAAACGTGTGTGTGTGTGTGTGTGTGTGTGTGTGTGTGTGTGTGTGTGTGTGTGTGTGTGTGTGTGTGTGTGTGTGTGTGTGTGTGTGTGTTTAGTCTTACATCATCATCATCATTTATCATCAACCGAATCAGAAGTAATGGCAGCTCTTATTGTGTATATTCGAACTCAGTATGAGAAATGCTCCTCATTTTCCTCCATTTTGCTCGTTGTTTCCTTCAGCTCACTCTTGGGAACTCTCGGATCTGATTCCTTTACCTGTTCCTGTGTTGCTTCACTTTACGCCCCCGTTGGCTATCATCCGTAAGCCTGATTGTCTATATGCTACTGTGTCGCTCCTCCGTGTTATGTCATATCATGTAGCCACGGTCACTCCAATCTGTCTCGTTTGGAGGGGCCTAAAGTTGTTTTTTTTTTTTTTTTTCTTATTCACGTAAGAATGAATTTGGCCAAGGACAACTAAAAAGCTTAAAAGGAAAAAAAAAAAGTGGTTCAATGAAGGTGCTAGTGAGAAGTCTTGAAAATGGGCAATCAGTGTTATGTGAAATATAGACTTACACATTTTCTTTTACCTTTTTTTTATTTTTTTTTTTTATTATTCCAAGCAATGATGTGTACGGTAAACCAAGTTGCTATGACTACCGACGTTCTCAGATACATGATTAAACGAGATTGCAATGAATGAGGCAGAAATGTATACCACTGGCATCTTAATATCTCACTATTGGATGCATTATATATATATATATATATATATATATATATATATATATATATATATATATATATATATATATATATATATATATATATATATATATATATATATGTATATATATATATATATATATATATATATATATATATATATATATATATATATATATATATATATATATATATATATATATATATATATATATATATATATATATATATATATATATCCTTTGAGAGATGCATCCTGGGAATAATTTCAAACAATCAGTATCCCACAAACACATCCAATTTTACATTCTGACAAAGTTATCATACAGCGAAGACTTGCAGGAACATGACTGTTTATTTTACATGGAAGAACTGACATGATCTAAGTAGTACATAAGTATCTTCTACTCTGGAATGATAATCTCACACGTGTATCGAGTTTTCTTGACAGCAGAGTATTGAGTGGTGGACCGCGTTATCCTGTCAATGTCGATCGTCTAACTCCTAATTGCAGGAACTTCTGTGATTTTCTAGACTCGAACCTTTACATCGCGATAACATTTTGATATTTATAGCCTGTCATGTCTTCTGTGTCTGCATTACGGATTCTCTTCGACTATAACTTGTGTGGTCATGGATTCAAGACAATCAGACAGGAGAGGAAGGTGAATTGAAGTGATATACAGCATGAGACTTCTTTTTTTATCTTCTCACACACACACACACACACACACACACACACACACACACACACACACACACACACTTACACACAGATAGACAGATAGAAATAAACAAACAGATGGCCTAGTATACAGAGTACTTCGTAAAGATGTTTATATATATATATATATATATATATATATATATATATATATATATATATATATATATATATATATATATATATATATATATATATATGTGTGTGTGTGTGTGTGTGTGTGTGTGTGGACAAATTCTAATCAATCATGTGTTAGAAGAAAAATTTACGAAGCCCATATACGAGTCATGGAGAGAGAGAGAGAGAGAGAGAGAGAGAGAGAGAGAGAGAGAGAGAGAGAGAGAGAGAGAGAGAGAGAGAGAGAGAGAGAGAGAGAGAGAGAGAGAGAGAGAGAGAGAATAAAAACTGTTTCTTCGGCCATGATTGTTTCAGGAGTTCAGATGATGACCTTTGCCTGGGCGGAACTGTGAAGCTTGCTGGCTGCCGTGAATTGGCCGAAACTTCTCAGCACATGAAAATGGCGATGTCCGCCTCATGGAATTAAGTATGTTTTCTCTGGTTTAAAATCAATCACTTGAACAAAACTCGTGTAATTTGTTACTTTTTTTTAAGTGCACTGGTTTAAATAGTATGTTTGCTTGTTTTCAAATGTATAGATATATGTACATTTTTTTGCCTATCACTTGTCATTCTAAGAACATCAAGCTGGCGACCACAAACATTTCCAATCAGGCTCGCACAATATTGAAATCTAAATGGAGGAAGGGTGAAGTGTTCCGGGGAAAGCTGCATCCAGCCTGGTGTTTATGAGTTGAATCTGAGGCAATATTACCTTCAGATGGCACAAATAGCCGTCATCTCTCACAGTGCAAAAGATAGTCTCAATACCGAGAAATTTTTGTTTGAACTTGCTACCATTAGTCTGACGATCGGTGCACATTTACTGCGATTTTTTCCAATTTTCAAGTTCTATTTTAAACCTGATTCACCCACCTCAGGATGTGACTCTTAGGGAAATAGACAAAGGAAATGAACGGGAGAAACGAAGTTCAGTGACACGAGAAGATGAGAAAGAGAGAGAGAGAGAGAGAGAGAGAGAGAGAGAGAGAGAGAGAGAGAGAGAGAGAGAGAGAGAGAGAGAGAGAGAGAGAGAGAGAAGGCACAAAGTGAAGAGAAGACGAATGTGGGAGGGTACAGAGTGGAGAGAGAGAGAGAGAGAGCGAAGGCAGGGAGGTACAGAGTGGGGAAGAGGGCAAAGGTAGGGAGGTGCAGAATGGAGAGAAGGCGAACACAAGTGAGGAAGGGAGTTGCCACCACACGCCGCTACTGAAAATATTCTGCAACTACAGTAAGAAGAATAAACATTTACAAGCGAGGCGTGTATTGCATTTCACTGTTCGTTGCAGGGGTGTTCATTTCAATCTGAGTCAAGAGGGAGAACTTTCACTCCGACGAGAAAAAAAAAATTACTATCACACATTTTATGACAGAAAATCACACACATTAATACAGTGTACAATGAGTGAAGGAGCTAAGAAGAGGGTCTGTAAGCGGGTCTGATACAATGCGTCATAAACACTATATCATGACATACAAACACAGTAAATGTCACGCTAAATCAGATACCTTCACGCATTGCAAACATTCAGTCATGGTCAGATTTGGAGCCCCTTCGATGAGTTCAAAGTGCCACTGAACATTGGCAATACTCTGATTTCCTTTAACTTTAATATTCTATCGCAGCAAGATCAGTCTCCACCTGTCAGACTTTCACACGTGCAGCGCTGGCGTGGGCTGGAGTGCGTTGATTGTTTTTTTTTTTTTGGGGGGGGGATCCATGTCACTGGCGGTGCTTCATAATACTTCGCCTGGCGTGGAGTTGTAATCAAAGCCACAGCCAGCGAGCGGTACGCGAGGTATTTTTAAACAGTTCGGTAATGTGAGGATATGGGGAAAAATCAATGATGTCACGAGGACTGCACGTGAAGAGTTGTCTCATGAATGCCAGCTGCTGCCCACGCAGGTACCACTCCGCTGCGTCGATTTGTGTTAATGATTCTCAAAAAAAAAATGTTTTCATGCAGTTAAATATTTGGAACTCTTTTATTTATTTATTTTTTTTTTTACTTTTTTTTTATCACACACTAATGTAAAGTAAATTATTAAATTGATATCATCTATAAATTCTATGTACAGTTTTAATCCATGATAGCAACAAGATTCGAAAGCAGTTTCCCGCAATGACCACCACATTTTAGTTTCGGGAAATGTTCTGTGTGAACCTTTGTCTTTGCTAACATTACCCACAGGAGCGACACTATTATGTCAATTCCAGCTTGACATTCACCCTTATTTTATTTGCACTTTAACCCTCCTTCCTCACTCAGATTACACTCGTCTCTAAGGTAACATTTATCTCCACGTTTATATTTCATACATGGCAGAATGACGGTGCCTAGTTTTAACAATCAAGACGAGAATTAATGAAAACTTCCTCCTTCGAATTTAAATGATGTATATGGCCTCGGGAAAAGTATTACCGTGATCCAGCAACAATATGTCCTTTAAACTGACTGAATGATATGGGCGTATCGTAACAATACCCACATACTTGACACATAATATTGCTGGCCGCACTTGTTTTGTCAAGCGGGGGAGAGTTGTCGCAGAGTGTTTACCCAGATACTTTCGCTAAGGTATGAGTAAACTGGGCTGAGAAACGAGGAAGCCATGGTGAGAGGAATTACTTGGCACTCATGATGTAAACCTAACAAAATGTGAGGATGTGTGAAGAGGAAGACGTCAAGGAAGTGTCAGTAATCAATCTCTCTCTCTCTCTCTCTCCTCTCTCTCTCTCTCTCTCTCTCTCTCTCTCTCTCTCTCCTCTCTCTCTCTCTCTCTCTCTCTCTCTCTCTCTCTCTCTCTCTCTCTCTCTCTCATCTTCATTAGATAGATAGATGGATGGATAGACAGTCTGCTTGTCTAGCTTTCTGCATAAAAAAGGTGCAAAAAGCTGAAACTCTATTAAACAGCAATGCAATCACATTTCGCATCGCTTTGGTCTCAATAGAGTTCATATGTAATTAGCATTTCTTTCTTCATTGCCTTGTTGTTTTTGCTTCTTGCACGTCTGCATTCCATTAGCCTTAATTCAATATCTATCACATTCCCTTCTTATTTGCAAGGCATTAATTTTCTTTCCCTTGTATTTACATGATTATTTTTATGCTGCATATATATATATATTCTTTTTTTTTCAAATCTTGTTCTCAAAAAAAAAAAAAAAAAAAGCAACAGCAAGTTCATTATTCTGCTTCCATGCCTTCCCGCGTTTATCTTATTTATTTATTACTTTTTTTTTATTCAGTTACATCTCCAACACTCTCACTTTTCCTGATAATATCCCTTACGCCCCCTTAATCTCATTTTCCTCACCCCTAACATACCACCTCCATTTTTGCTCACTGCTGTCTTTGTCAGTGTTGCTCCCCTACTTGACATTCACATTGATAATCCTTTAGTTTTTCCCTCACTCCATCTAACCATTGTCCTGCACCTACTTAACACCACGTTCCCAGTCCTTTCTTCCTCCCCTCTTAACATCTGTTCCTTACCATACGTCCCGCAGGGTAAACTTCTGCAAGATTTAAAGCAAAGTACTGTGAAAAATCTTTGTGACAGTCCACCATGCTGGGTTAAGTCTGGAGAGAGAGAGAGAGA
>NC_087171.1:15890766-15975766 GCF_035594125.1 Scylla paramamosain | reverse complement strand
CACACACACACACACACACACACACACACACACACACACACACACACACACACACACAGACAAAGGTAACAGCAGGCGAAACAATCTCGACCCTTAAAAAACATAAAACGAGGGAGAGCACGGCCCATCATGACATATTAGTGGATGTTATGGGAGACGCGGGGAAAAAGAGGGTCATTCCAGATTAGCTCATTTGCCTTTCTCAGCAGTGCACTTGGAGGCTCTTCCTGAACAGAATCGCTATACAACAAGGATTCTGCTCCATGAGAAAGATCAAAACAATTACTTTTCCCATTAGTTTAACCATGAAATATACACATTTTCTATCCAGTCTACTATATTCTATCTTTTCACCCGCAAGTAAACCAGAACCTCTTATGAAACCAAACATATAAAACAAACAATTTAAAAAGGAGTACCATCAACACGCAACAGGATAGATAATTAAGAAGAAACAAAAAATAACAATACCAGCTTATTTAGACTATGGAAAACTCCTCATTCTGTAGACTGAGAAACATTCAAGTCATTACGTGGTAGTGATCAACACGCATGTCATGACCTCCTTCTCCTCCTCCTCCTCCTCCTCCTCCTCCTCTGCAAATGACTCGTTAATTGAATTTAGGAATATACGAAAAATAAATAAATAAATAAATAGAAAGAAACGCAGTAGATACAGGAAGGGGAAAGCAGTAACAATCAAAACTACCCACAGTAGCAGGAGTCAGAGAAGGAAAGTTAGCACATGACAAGCCTGCTTAGTTTATGTCAAAACTTTGGTAATTGTTCTCCTTCATTTCACCACCACACACTTTACTTCCCGGGAACACTGCATCACTCTGGTGTTGTTGGTACACTGCACGCACCTATCTTCCTCAGTCCTTGCCAGAGTAAACTTCATTATCTGACTGAGAAATGAAAACTTGTACCTTCTCTCTCTCTCTCTCTCTCTCTCTCTCTCTCTCTCTCTCTCTCTCTCTCTCTCTCTCTCTCTCTCTCTCTCTCTCTCTCTCTCTCTCTCTCTCTCTCTAACATAATTCCTCCAAAATCTACACTGGCCTATTTGCGACCTGAAAGGGTTAACCTCTTCTGGCCTCAACATCCCTGTAGTGAGGTTCAACCAGTCCAGCGATCCCAACGTGCACTACAAAGCTCAAATCATTCCTACCAGTGTGGAATGTTCGTACAATTTTAGTGCCTTCCATCACCATGCTAAAATGCATTAACAATTGAAAATGATGTTAAAGTTTAGAAAACAAAAAAGGACACTCTTCTGACACTGTGTCCGCCGCCAGATGTGCAGCATTTTCCAGCACCCGTTAAAAGTTAGTTTAGCATCCTGTTGGGTTACTGGCACCACAAGTACTCCCCATAAGAATCATTCCTCACAACATTGCCACACATCCCCGCACCACGTTCTACCTACGTAACCCCACGAGCCTACAGTGAATGGTAGAAAATATGAAAAATGTGCTTCAATTTGAGGTTTTTTTTCGCGAGAATCCACATAAGAAAATAAGAATTCACATAAGAAAACGTAATGCATTTTTTTTTCTTTAAGCAGCTGTGGCGGCCGAGGCAGAGGTGGCAAAGGAGGGGGTAAAGGAAGGGGAGAGTTGTGAAGTGCTGTCTGTGTACATGGACAGCCAGCAAAGACAGAAGAAAAAAATAATGGACAGAAATTCTCCCTCAGTTTTGTCGTATTAGTTTCGTCACACGTTCCATTTTTAGTTCCCTTGTATTCTGACTAGTTTTACCATCTAACTTTATCACTTCAAACTGCAAAAACTTTTACCTCGTTTTTCACTGTAATTTATAATGTATATTTCCCAACAGCAGTAGTCGCGGGTGAGTTTTGATTACTCCTATTTCATCCGCGTAACATTTCATCGAATTGAAAACTCCTAGACCCTCACATGCATATTTCAACATACGCATATGCTTTACAAGACTGGAAGAAAATATGAATGAATAAAACAATAAAACACATTTGGTCACCTCGCGCTTATCCGTCCTGCAAATATGAATCAGTTAAAATGCACCTCCACAAATCTTGGTTTCCTGAAGGGGGTGCCACACAATTCCTTTTAGGCTTACCGCGGCAGCTTTACACTCGCGATGCTTTATGGGCAAACTTGTCGCACTGACCCTATGTGCCTTCATGTCAACTACACTCCTTTCCCAAGTTATGGTGCTAAACTCGAAGATCGAGAAACTCGAGGTATTGAAAACACTTGAAAACCACTTATTCATTCCGGCCCGTGAAGAGGCTGGCTTTTTTTTTTTTTTTTTTTTTTACTTTACTCCCTTATCTCAAAATACAATACCTGTGTGTGTGTGTGTGTGTGTGTGTGTGTGTGTGTGTGTGTGTGTGTGTGTGTGTGTATTGTTCTCATCTAGTGTGATGTAGCGCTGTCGCCGTGCAGTACCATCACAGCTAAAATTCTGTGTGTGTGTGGGGGGGGGGATGGGATCTCGTGGCCCAGTGGACAGAGTGATGGGCTGAGGAACTCAGGGTGATGGATGCCAGCGTTCAAATTCTAATAGATATTTAAAAACAATTGTAAAAAAAAAAATGTGTGTGTGTGTGTGTGTGTGTGTGTGTGTGTGTGTGTGTGTGTGTGTGTGTGTGTGTGTGTGTGTGCGTGTGTTCTCTCGCTCTTCCCCTCCTCTCCTTTCCTGCCCTCCTTCCCCCTCTCTATCTCCCCCTTCTCTGCCCTCCTCCCCCTTTCCTCCCTCTCCCTTCCCTGCCCCCCCTCTCCCCCATCCATCCTTCGATCCTTCCACCCATACCTCTCTCTCTCTCTCTCTCTCTCTCTCTCTCTCTCTCTCTCTCTCTCTCTCTCTCTCTCTCTCTCTCTCTCTCTCTCTCTCTCTCTCGTGTGTAAGAGAGAGAGAGAGAGAAATTATAAAGGTCCGACTTAAGCGGGGTAGGCGGGAAGACACGTTCTAAGGACTCACATATCAAGAGCTACAAATGGAAGCAAGATGAAACTGGTACCATTTAAAAGATAAAATCGTCAAGTTTTCTTATATTCATCTTGGCAACCATCAACAATGCTATGCTAAGTCACGTTTGGCAAGAAATGTATTATTGTTTGGATGTGTTGTGTAACCCATGCCGGGCACATTGAACATCTGTAAAAAATAAATAAAAAAAAAATTATGAAAAATATTTTTTTGTACTTTTGAACTTTTTTTAGTATCGAAACTTGAAAATATTGGCTTTCAGGGAACATAAAGTAAAACACATGTTACATAAATAACATAAACACAAGAATAAAGCAACAAAATAAAACTAAATAAAAATAATTTTTGTACTTACTCTCACTGTAGTGTCAAGTCCATATGTCCCCCCTCAAGGCTGGAGTACCCCTTGCCCTAATGTTCCCTCCAAGGCTAAGGGACATCCAGGGTCTCTGTGTGTTCACTCAACATCCTCATCACCTGAGATGAGGAAGAGGTCCACTGTAGAAGAAGGCTTGAATGGGCAGCAGAGGTTGATGGCCCAGCAATGGCAGGGGATGGGTGGGGCTTGCAGTGGCAGAGGTGGCTGGACAGGCAGCAGGACTGGCTGGGCTGGCAGCATGGCTGACTGGGCTAGCTTGGACAGCAGCAAGGGTGTCTGGGCTGGCAGCAGGAGTGGCTGGGCTGGCATGGACAGCAGCAGGGGTGTTTGGGTCAGCAGCAGGGGTGTTTGGGTCAGCAGAAGGGCTGACTGGGCTGGCAGATAGCGTGAAGTAGCTGGAGATGGTGAACTGTCTTGCTTGCCTTCTTTTTTAATCATAAATAAAGTAGTTAGGAGTTAACACATCATCAATCTCCACTTACTCTTTCTTCTACATCTTTTGTTATGCCCAGCACCAACAAAATGCATAAAAAAGTTACACTATAAATACAAGAAATATCACATGTTTTGATCTGGAACAAAGTGGGCAAAGCATCTTCAACACCAGTGGAAGCAAATGAAGCCTAGTTAGAGGGAGAGCCCCACAATGACCAAATTTATCTCAGTGGTGAAGACACAAGGTAGGTATTGGTTTCTTTCCTCTCAAAGCACATTCTTTACCTACATATCTATGACCTAACACCTCAATCCCGCAACATACATACCTTCATGTCCCTCCATCACCCATCAAGTGTCAAAACATGCCATAACAAAATTAAACAAAATCTTATGTACATACCTGCTGCTTCATCTCTTGTGTATCACCTCAAGTCAGGCTGCACCATTTGCACCACCTCAGACTAGGGCAGAAGCACAAGACACTCCATACACTGAAATAACAAGCAATTAATGTGGAAGATTAAATAAATCTGAGCTTCAGGAGACAGCATCTTGTCAAAAATTCAGCCTGGGACCCAAGCATGAAGATCCAGCATGTTACTAATCAAGCAAAAGGTGCACCCAAGTTCCTGTAGAATTCTGGGGCTTCAATCTTTAAGATCATTACACAGGAACACTCAGCAACCCCATAAAAGCCTCAGATGAAATAATAATATCAACCGTTGTTTCATCGTCAGTGCATATAGTAAATCAATGAACAATGAATACAATGCTTCGCCACCAGAAATGCCAAGCCCTCACACACTGCAAAAGACTGTTTCTAAAATCCTACAGTCCACCACATGCCAGATCCAACATATTCCTTCCCACCTGTGACTTGAACTGTCTCTGAAGAGGAGCATGAAAACACCACGAACTAAACTGGCCAATTCTTCAGATTCTTCTTCTGCTGCTGTTTTTTTTTTTTTTTTCTTCTTTTTTTTTTGGGTGAGGACATTATGAGTAAGCTTTTATTATTACTTTTTATTGTGTTCCTTGTCTGGACTCCCTAACATCTACAAAAAGTAAATAAATAGAAAAAAGGGTAAACTAACCACACTGCTGTAAGAAACTAAACTGTAAAGTAATATAAGGTAAGATGTGTTTCCATCTCAAGCTCACACAAAGCTAAATTCCTGTTCTGCTAAGGTAGGCAGCTAACTTTTTGCCACATCACTTAACCCAGAAAATCTATGGGTTCTGAGTGATGCTTCTGTCTGCTCCCTCATGCACTTTTGACCACACACACCATTTTTGATTGAAATTGCTAAAAATATGGAAATTGAAATATCTTACAGCCTGAATAGAAAAAATAAATTAATAAATAAACGGCCTGTAATGGTTATTGTACATACAAGAGGCCTGGATAGATCGTTGAAAGTCATAAAAAATACCAGAGCAATAATAATAATAATGATAATAATACCCCACCACCTCACCTACACCCGGAACGTATTTCACACACACACACACACACACACACACACACACACACACACACTAATCCAACATCTGAACCACCTGAAGCCCACACTCGTAACATTACAATTAATAATTGTAAATAAGTACATAAATACAAGTGGTAACATAATTTATCTGTTTATAACTGGCCAAGATAAACAGTGCCACACAAGCTTCGAGTACTTACTGGTATGGCGGTAGCGATGCTATGGCCAGCTAAAGTAATGAGAATGCAAAGCACAGGATTTAAAAAAAATAAATAAATAATAATAATAATAATAATAATAATAATAAGTAAATAAATAAATAAATAAATAAATAAATAAATAAATAAATATTTTTTTTAAATAACGCCTCAGCTGGTCTTTGTTCACACAGCAGGCTGATGATGATTATTATGATAGGATTTATGACGCGTTCGGTTCATGCATATAACTCAGAAATTTTGAATAATAAAATGATAATACGTGATATTTTATTTATATATCATTATTAGCATGTTTTTTTTTTTTTTTTCAATAACTTATGACTCATAACAATAATGAATATTACAGCAAACATTCATGACCTTAGTTATTCACTTTATATATATATATATATATATATATATATATATATATATATATATATATATATATATATATATATATATATATATATATATATATATATATATATATATATATATATATATATATATATATATAATTTTTTTTTTTTAAGCAGAGGACAAATATAATATATGATCTACCCAGACCCCTCCAAAGTTGTGAGTATACTTACATATCGTGGGTCTCATGAGTCTCAGCAGGGGATAGTAACTTTTCTCTCCCTCTTCACCTACTTCAGGTACTCCTTGTGCTGCCTCTCTCTCTCTCTCTCTCTCTCTCTCTCTCTCTCTCTCTCTCTCTCTCTCTCTGTAATCAGAGTGGGAAGCACGGAATAAACTAAGAGCCCGTCACTGATAGGGCCGTGATTTATGAAGGTGGCGGGTACAGAGAGACGGTGCTGCCAGCCATCTTCACCCGCCATCTTTCCATCCTCTCACTATTCACTATTCATTGCGATTCGCGTCCGGTCAACATCTACTTTACTCAACTCAATTCTAGGTGTTGCAGCACTTACCATTTCCTTGAGATACGGGAGGAATATTTAGGATTGTAACCTGGAAAGGCTAAAAATACTGCCACGAGTTTCCTTCTGAGCTTAGGTTTCACTGCAATAGGTTAGCATGGCTGCCTGACAGCTAACGTGCGGCACATTAACATAATTTTTCTTAGCCGTGATTTTCCTGTATATCAAAAATTTTCTAAGTTTTGCAACAATTCTATTTCATTGTTAATTTATTTGTAATAATTCTTTCTCTTTCAGAAATTATATAAAGGGTCACATCAGCAGCATTTCGTGGAAGCCTTGTCCGTGAAGGAACGCCAAGGCTGGCCGCCCCAATGAAGCTATGATAGACCGCCCCGAGTGTACCTATAGCTGGGGTGGCGGAACTTCACATGATCTTAGTAAGTTTTCAGAGAACAAAGTTAGGGAAGTCAGCATTTACAGAAACCAATGAGCTACTTGTCCCAATATGTCTCGTTAAAATTGTCGTAATAACGATCTTTTTTTCCATTGTTTTTATATTATTCTCACATGTGCATTTTGTCACTTTTTTTAATAGTAGTAATATTTCAATTAAATTTTGTTGTAGGTATGTTAAATTATATTTTCCCCTGTACACAACCTGGATTTATCTCGGTGCCAGGTTATGTAGTGGCCAGTGAGGCGGCGGCAAGAGAGCAGCGGTTGTGTGTTGTGTGATTGTTAGATCTGCTGCTGAAGGCAACATTACCACCATGTCGGGCTCGTCTCAGGTAATCCTTTAATCAAGTACTGCCCACTTTACCTCGAACATGTTTTTTTTAGGATTTGCCAAAGATCTAGACTTCTGGCCTGATTTTTGTTTTATGATTTCACTTCCTACCAGGCGTCCATAGAAACATCTATTTCTTAACCTTCCCCCCTCCGCCTCCTTCCAGACGTCCAAAGATACCTCTGAATATCAGTGAAAATTTAATGTTAAGTAGAAGGGGAAAAATGAAAAATAAAGCATTATCATTAATTTTTGGTGCTGGTGGGGAACTGACGTGTACGTCAGCTGTTTCTCAACTTGCTCCATAAATACACATTGCACAAGCAGATACAGTTTCCATCCTAGATAAACTTAAATGGCCAGTGGGCAGAAGCAGGTCTCGGGTCTGGGTGAGAAGCAGAAACGGAAGAAACCCAGCATTAAAATAAGAGAAAGAGTAACAGTAGGAGACTCACCGAAATCAGCTGACTACAGGAGCTCACGCCAGAGTGTAAACAACTAGCAATCTGTGAGAAAAGTTTCCTCTTCTGATTTAAATAAAGATAAGTTGACTGGAACCAAGCATAAAAATTTAATCCACGGATTTGTGAGTACAGCTTCTGATTCTGAAAGTACAGAGGGTGTATTATGTATTAATTGCAATGAGGTAGAGGATGGTGACAGCACTCTAGAATATGAAATATACAATGATTGGTGTCACACGAGACTGGACGCACACTGGGCTTCCCATCCACTTAAATACAACCATACAGTGGACATAGCTAATATCACTGAGCTGCACGAAGAGGCTTGTTAAGGCCTGGATGCAGTATCTTGTACAAGTTCATATAAGTACAAGCTCACTAATTTTGGCTTCAGTCTGCCAGCACATGGTGCTCTACTGAGCTTTCATGATGTGTTTTTGAAAACTTCACAATATTTTACATTTAAAACAGAATATCTTTTTGCTAGGTTTTAAAGAAGCTCTCAGTCAAGTGACAGAACTGCAACTGTCAACAGCATCAGTTCAATTAAGTTGCTCTCGGATTTTATGTCCAGTCACATAATTTAGCCTGGCTTTATATCTGGCAAAAGACTTAATTTTGGCACTGCATCCATGCCTGGTTATGTAGCTGGTAAAGTGCAGCCAAGTTAGGTTTAGTAAGGCTAGATTGAAAATTTCATATGTTTGAGGATTGTGGAGTCCCACTTTGCAATTTAGGAAGATATGCAATTGATTGATTGTTTAAGTGAGACTCACTGGTTTTGTGCATCTTGTATGAATATATGCTACTGACATGGTATACTAATAGGTAATGAGCTAGTGTGGCAATTTTAGTAGTAATCTGTGTCTGCCATTTCAGGGTTCGGTGACGGAGTATGTGGTGCGGGTTCCAAAGTGAGTAACAACAGAGGTTTGGCGCTTCTTCGTATTCAGCCATTTCATTTTGTTCTTTCTGATCATTTTCACTTTCTCTCTCTCTCTCTCTCTCTCTCTCTCTCTCTCTCTCTCTCTCTCTCTCTCTCTCTCTCTCTCTCTCTCTCTCTCTCTCTCTCTCTCTCTCTCTCTCTCTCTCTCTCTCTCTCTCTCTCTCTCCATTCTCTACTATCTGCAATTTCCTCACCACATCATTATGGCACTACTATTGATAATGCTGCAGACAAAAATAGGGTTTCCTCACCAACTGTATAGCGAATGTAAGAAAACAAACTCTTGAGAAAAGTCATAAGCAGGTATTAATCTTTAGGTATTAATAAAAGTTAGATGTAATAAGGTAATGTTTATAAAATGGAGGCTGGGTGCTTATATGTTGTGGGTGTTTGCTGTATCAGGAAGGGTGTAATGAGATGGTAGGGAATAAATGTTTTTCTCAATATAGCTTCAAGTTAATTCATATCACTCACAGGTATTTGCCTTAGTTATAGAGGACATTAGGAGAGCCTTGTTGCCCAACTGAGGTTGTTGCCTTCTGTCCAAGTGTAAGGGATTCCTTCCATTTTAGAATACCCAGTCTTAGGGAATAGGGTATCAGAGACTTGACATGAACACAATCTTAAATATTATTTGTAAGGAGGTTGTGTGGTGTTTGTAAGTACTAAATGGTAGCTTTCCTGATGTTTGATGACAAATTTTAGAAGTACCAAGAAGAAGTATCATATGATGCGGTTCCATGCAGCCTTAGGAGTGGACTTCAAGACCTGGGCACACACCAAGATGGAACGTGAGAACAACATGAAGGAGTTTAAGGGACTAGAGGAAGAGATGCCAAGGTAAGGCTCTCTCTCTCTCTCTCTCTCTCTCTCTCTCTCTCTCTCTCTCTCTCTCTCTCTCTCTCTCTCTCTCTCTCTCTCTCTCTCTCTCTCTCTCTCTCTCTCTCTCTCTCTCTCTCTCTCTCTCTCTCTCTCTCTCTCTCTCTCTCTCTCTCTCTCTCTCTCTCTCTCTCTCTCTCTCTCTCTCTCTCTCTCTCTCTCTCTCTCCTCCTTAGATACCACCACCTTATTTTGCCACCATTAATTTTAAGCTTTCTTCTCACAAATGTTATTGGATTGATTTACTAAATTCAGCAGTTTTCACTCTCCTAGCAACATTGTCACTTGCATCCAGCTTAGTATTAACTTTAACCTGTGCTCACCTTCAGTTCAGTTTTACCCTTTCGCATGCACATGGTGTAGTGGTTGGCATGCTTGACTCACAACCTAGAAGGCCCGAGTTTGTCCCAGGCATGGTAACTCAGTTATAAAGCTGACATATGCAGATGAGGTGTGATCCATAATTTCCTGACTGTGGAGAATTAACAATTAATGGTGTAGACTTGGGATGCTAAAGAGCACTTAAAAACTACTCATTATCATGCACTATGCAAGCTGATCCAGTAAGCTTAAGTTTGTTTATGAAGACAGCCTGATAACTTTTAGATCACACCTCATATATATTACATATCTGACCAGTACTTTTCTGTAGGATTTGATTTGCATCTGATGTTTCTGGATGCAGGGAAAAGAGATGGGTCTGTTCTAGTTCAGGAGCAAATGAGCTCTACTGTCAGCCCCTGATGCTTCCATGATGATTCATATTCTAGTTTAGTTAATGAAGATTTCTATTCCCTTAAATGCCTGGATGCCAGGATGAATTTTTTATGCAGTCTTAGTGTGTGTGTATATGTAGATACAGGTGTTTCAACTACTCCACATTTTGTAGGTATTCAGTCTGGTGTATGGATAGATAAAGAAAATGAAATTGCTTTTCCCTGACTCTATGGATGTATTTTCATGGCAGGTATGGAGCAGGATCGGAGTTTGGACGAGAACAGAGGGAGGAGGCACGGCGTAAAAAATATGGCATCAATGTAAAAAAATATCGGCCTGAAGATCAGCCATGGATCCTTAGTGTGGCCGGCAAGAATGGCAAAAAGTGAGTTAGACATTATTTTAGTAAAAACACTAAACATTTTACCAGGGTGGAAAATTACATTCTTCTTGACAAAGGAGCACAAGGAGATGGTAACTCATGATGAAGCTACAGAAAAAAAAAAATAAATAAAAAAACAATAAAAATTTTAAAGGTTTCTAAAAGGTTGGCTTTTTTACAGAGATATCTTGATATTCCTCTCTTGAAATAGTTATAGGAAGAATTAGTTTCATTTAGATAAAAATTAAAGGTAAAGGCTTCACCCTTGTGTCACACAGTAAAGTTATGGTGTTTGAGAGGAGAAAAGATACCATAGCAGTATTCGTGTTTCATAACCAGGCATGTTATCCACCTTACTATTCCATGAGCATGACATCTGATACCATTCTTCAGGTTCAAGGGCATCAGGGAGGGAGGTGTGTCAGAGAACTCCTCCTGGTATGTGTTCATGCAGGGGAAAGATGGGGCATTTGAAGCTTATCCAGTGGAAGAATGGTATAATTTCAAGCTTATCCAGCGGTACAAAGCCTTGAGTGCAGAGGAGGCAGAAAGGGAGTTTGAAAGGTGGGTTCTGTATTCTTTTGTTGTGGTATACTTTTGTAAAAACAGTTTTTCAACCTTTCTCAAAATACATAAATAAAGTTTTGTAGCATGCTTTTTCTCATGAAAGGAAAACTTTTCCAGAGCTTATGAGTGATTGAAATTAGGAGGAATGTTGTAGATGCTCAATAACTGAATTTGTTCATTAACCTGTTAGGTTTCATTTCTCTTTTTGTCAAATTTTTTTCTATATCATTTCAGGAGAGATAAAATTATGAACTACTTCTCTGTTATGTGTCAGAAGAAGCTCAAGAATGAGGGAGATGATGCAGCAGATGGTGAGGAGGAAAGAATAAAGAAGAAGGGCCCTTCTAGTAAATGTAAGCTTTAACATTTATCTCAGCATATTTTTTATCATTGTTTAATCAGTGACTGTGTACTTAATCTTCTACTTTTTTATGATGCTTGAAACCAATAGAATCTCTTAGTATGAATTTTAATCCTGTCTCTTAAAATAGCTGGTGGATAACAATCATATCCTGTAATCAATCCACTGAAGTCATGAATATATAATAGATGAAATTCATAGGTTTTGTGTCATAAAGCTTAATCTTGAGACTCATGATATTTATTTATGCCATTATTACTAGATTTTGTCTGGGAAAATAATACAGCTGAGTAATTCTCTCTCTCTCTCTCTCTCTCTCTCTCTCTCTCTCTCTCTCTCTCTCTCTCTCTCTCTCTCTCTCTCTCTCTCTCTCTCTCTCTCTCTCTCTCTCTCTCTCCTCTCTCTCTCTCTCTCTCTCTCTCTCTCTCTCTCTCTCTCTCTCTCTCTCTCTCTCTCTCTCTCTCTCTCTCTCTCCAGCCTTGATGTTGTCCGAGTTGGATGACTGGATGTCAGATGAGGGATCAGATGCTGATGAAGAGCGGGAAGAAGAAGAAGAGGATGACATGTCCAAGAAGAAAAAGAAGGTGCAGTCAAAGAGTAGAACACAACAAGGCGAGTTTTTATTTATTTATTTTATTTCATTTATTTATTTTTTTTAAGAGGCCCACTAGCCAAGGGCACCAAAAATTATGAACAAAAAAAAGCCCACTTATTGCCAGTTCCTTACAGACGTCAGGTAGAATGGTAAAAAAAACAGAGGATAAGTGTCTTGAAACTTTCCTCTGGAAAGAGTCCAAGTTATATGAAGGAGGAAATACAGAAGCTGGTAGGGAGTTCCAGAGTTTACCAGAGAATAGGATGAATGATTGAGAATATTGGTTGACTCTTGCATTAGAGAAATGGACAGAATATTCTTGTACAGCGAGACCAGGAGGGGAGGCATGCAAGATCAGAAGAGCAGTTAGTGTGAAAATAGCAGTAGAAGATAGCAAGAGATGCAACATCGCAACGATGAGAAAGAGGCTGAAGACAGTTAGTTAGAGGAGAGGAGTTGCTTTTCTTTCCATCCTGTCTAAAATAGCAGTATGATTGGATCCCCCTGCACATGTAAAGCATACTTCATGCATGGACAGATAAGGCCTCTATACAGAGTTAGCAGCTGGGGGAATTGAGAAAAACTGGCAGAGATGACTCAATGCCTTACTTAATACAAGCTGTTTTAGCTAGACATGAGATGTGAAATTTCCAGTTTAGATTATAAGTAAAGAACAGACTGAGGGTGTTCATTGTAGAAGAGGGGAACACTTGGGTATCATTGAAGAAGGGGGGATAGTTATCTGGAAGATTGTGTTGAGTTGATAGATGGAGGAATTGAGTTTTTCAGACATTGAACAATACTAAGTTTGCTCTGTACCAATCAGAAATTTTAGAGAGATCAGAAGTCAGGTGTTCTGTGGCTTTCCTGCTTGAGCTGTTTACTTCCTGAAGGGTTGGACATCTACAAAAAGACGTGGAAAAGTGCAGAGTTGTATCATCAGCATAAGTTTGGTTTAGAAGATCATTGATGAATAATAGGAAGAGATGGGTGACAGGACAGAACCCTGAGGAACACCACTGTTAATAGACTTAGGAGAAGAACAGTGACTGTCTATCACAACAACAATAGAACAGTCAGAGAGGAAACTTCAAGATGAAGTTACAGCAAGAAGGATAGAAGCCATTAGAGGGTAGTTTGGAAATCAAAGCTTTGTGCCAGACTCTATCTAAAGCTTCTTAATATGTCTAAAGCAACAGCAAAAGTTTCACCAAAATCCCTAAAAGAAGATGACCAAGACCCAGTAAGGAAGCCAGATCACCCATACTGGCAATCAAATAGAAGGTTGTAAAGTGATAGATGTTTAAGAATCTTCCTGTTGAGGATAGATTCTAAAACTTTAGATCAGCAGGAAATTAAAGCAATAGGACAGTAGTTTGAAGAATTGGAGCAGGACAAGATACAGATAATGAGGTTGTGATAAGAGCAGCCCAACAGAGAATATAGGGTGACAGCATAAGCAGGATTGGAGGTTAGGAAAAGATCAAGAATGTTGGGCATTTCTCCAAGACAAGTAGAGTGTTGCACCAGTTGCTATAGGTTGTGGAGGATAGCAAAGTTAAAGGTTAGTTCACCAGGATGGTCAGTGAAAGAAGAGGAAAGCTGAAGTTGGTGCTGAACAATGAAGTCTCCAAGAATGGAGATCTCCGCTAAAGGGAAGAGAGTCAGAACTCAGAGTTAACTTTGCAAGTTAAGTTGTCAAAGAATCTTTTTATAGTCAGTGGAGTTAGGTGAGAGGTATACAGCACAGATTAATTTAGTTTGAGAGTGACTCTGTAGTCATAGCCAGATGGTGGAAAATTCTGAAGATTCAAGAGTGTGGGCACAAGTGCAAGTTAAGTTGTTGCACACATAGACACATTATCCAGCTTTGGATTGAAAATGAGGATAGGGAAAGTAGGAGGGAACAGAAAAGGGAATACTTTCAATTGCCTCAGACACCTGTGTTTCAGTGAGGAAAAGAAGATGAAGCTTAGTAGAGGAGAGGTGGTGCTCTACGGATTGAGAATTAGATCTAAGGCCGCAAATGTTGCATAAGTTAATGAAGAAGTTGAGAGGGATGTCAAGGCACTTAGGATCAATACCAGAAGAGCACTCTGACCTGGGGACATTAGTGGTCCCCTTATCAGACAGGGACATATTGAATTTAAGATTTTGAGTGAAGGATTTGTGTGTAGTTAGGTGCATGTAGTTTTGTGTGAAGGAAGAGAGTTATGTTTAGAGGGCAGGCTATAACTGCCACCTTGTGTTGTGAGACATAAGGGGAAATGTTCAGTGAGATCACAGCAGGGTTATTGAAAAGTTCACAGCACCCCCTGATCCAGTGCTTCTGACCTCACTGGAAGTAATTATTGTTTTGGCAGGTGTCTGCTGCCTACTTAAGAGCAGAAAAGGCATTCCTTATGAAAGAATGGTTTGTTTATGTGGAAAAGCGACATACCATTGACTGCACTCCATTACCTCCAGTCTGGATTAGTAATTTTGCCGCCAGAGGACACACAAACATGGTAACACAGCCATCATCGTTAATATTTATTTACTTATTTATTTTTATTATTAATTTTTATACTTTCAGAGGATGTTTATTATTTTTGTATTTACTTTATCTCATTGATTTGATTGGATTATTGGTTTATTTGTTTATTGATTGAATGATTGATTGACTTGATTTGATTATTTTAATTTTCTTTGATTGTACTAGGGAGTGCACTTGTAAGGTACATGCTAGTGAGGGAAACCACAAAGTAGTCTTAAAATATTTGTGAAACTCTTTGTTATTTTAAAGCAATGTACCATTAGCATGATTGTAATGGTCAGTATATAATATTTCAATTAAATACTAAATATTTACAAGAATTTTTATTTATTTATTTATTTTATTTATTTTTATATATTTATTTATTTATTTCATTTATTTATTTATTTTTTTTATTTATTTATTTATTTTTTATTCCTACAGGTGGGAAGAAAAGGAAAAATGTGGATGGAGACAGTGACGAAGACTGCTTTGAGGAGAGTGATGAATATGATGATGGTGCAGAGCATGATTATATTTCTAGTGACTCATCAGAGTAAGTAAAAACACAGATTTTAGCATGGGCCTCAGTCACTCAGTGTCTTGAATGCCAACTTCAGCATCATCACCAGTCATCACAAATCCCTGACTTATGGCATTGAAGGAATTTCTACTAACCCCTGCCTACAGATTTGTTCATCCACTTCTCTTATGTCTACTATAAGAACATAAGAAAATAAGGGAAGGTGCAAGAGGCCATCAGGCCTATATGTTGCAGTCCCTGAATGAGACATAACTACTATTTCCACCTGTCATTGCCATCCAAAAATTTGGTGTCTTGGGATCCACTCATACCAGCCACATTTCCTGACACAGATGTTGAAATTGTCATTTATTTTTCTCATTAGTTGAGGAAATGGTTGCTGAGTTTTAAAAAAGAATTTTGTCATCATTCCTATGTATTTCACATAGTCTACTTGTCTTATTATACCTTTCAGTTTTAAAGCCACATCTAGTAATTATCTACTATCAAGAATTTATCAAATGTGATCACTTTATTTTCTTAGCTCTGATGCTGAAAATGATGAAGTAGTTCGGAAAGAGCTTGTTGGAGTCGACCAAGCAGATGCCCTCAAGAAATTGTTGAACTCAGATGAAGAAGATGAGGAAGAAAAGGAGAAAGAGGAAGAAGAAGATGAAGAGGATAAAAAGGAGGGTGAGGATAAAGAGGAAAAAGACAAGAAAAAGAAGAAGAAGAAGAAGAAAAAGGAAAAAAAGGCAGAAGTTAATAAGGAAGGTAAGTTCTCAACGCTAAATGAAAAATCAGATATTGAGATGTCAAACTTAAACCTTTATTCTCAATCTAAATTATCCTTTGATTTCACTCCTTCCATTTTATGTTGGCCATTCCTTATTGCTTCTTGTCATTTACTAAGTCATCCTTACTAGATTTAGGAAAAGAGGGTTATACTTAGTCTTACCACCTCTGTCACGGCTTCCTGATTATTTTGTGTCTTGTCAGGAAGTTCTATAATGATTAAGCACTAACAACCTAATTACTGAGTATGTTCCTCTCATCTACCACTCCTGAGAACCAATTCCTTCCTATCTCTTTCTTGAATTCCTCTCTATTTGTCTATTCCTGCAATGGCAATGACATATTGTTTAGTATCTCTTCCTTTAAGGAGGATGTCAGCCTGATATATAGAAAGAAGAGTATATAAAAGAAATGCATTCAAATTAAAATTGACACAAGTACAGTCATTTTATTTTTGTCCATCAGATTCAGAAGGGAAGAGCTCAGACACTAGTGCTGATGAAGACAATACTAAGAAGAAAAAGAAAAATAAGGATTCAGAGAGGTGAGTGTTGTTTTTGCGACATGTTCTCCAATATTTGGACTGTTATGCAGGTAATTGCTTAAAAGTGTGAAGACCTGTCCTTTTCCCCATAGAGACCTAGGTCCTGAGATGAATTTCAGTTTTGCCTTTTCGTCTATGTTCTTGCACATAGCATACAGCATTCATTATGTGCCTCTGCACAACCATCTCAACATCACTCATTTTCATGTTGTATCTACTTTTATACTTACCCGTGTCACTTTCCTTACATTGATAGTATTTACTATTCACACTTTTCATTGAATTTTATGTCAAAGGTGATTTTGAACTGAGATCCTTCTCAACTAAGTTCTTGCTCAAAGTATTGGCATGCTTGCATTACTTTCAACTGCTCTTGTACCTCAAGGCTGTCCATACTTGAAAAGATAGCTTTCCTAGTCAGATCCAGGAATCTTTACTATACCTCATCAGCACAAATTCCTTATCGATTATAAAGATATGTACTGAAGTGAAATCATACATGATTTGTAACATCTGCAGTAAGAAGGATGGAGGGGAAGGAGGTGTTAAGAGGAAGTTAAAGGCTAATCCAGCCGACCACTCAGCCAAGAGGCAACGTGGAGACATTGCTGCAGGGAGCACAGGAGGTGGCACATCTTCCCCCATGGTGGCCTCAGGAAGGTAAGGGTAGCCACATGCCATGAATGCTTTATTTTGTTATTTTTGATACAGGATTCAAGTATTCACTCCATACCCTCTTTATGAAAACTTGAGAATAGTATTAGACTGTAGTTGTATAAGTTTCATACATATTTAAGTTTATGCATTACAGCTTATCTCTATTACTTTTCTGTTAGTTTGATTTTACAAGCATAGGAGACTGATTTACAGGCATAGAAGGGAGGATAGCATTGCAGGTTGAAGAATGAGAATATGGTTGAAGTGGGTGGGAACAGATGCAGAGTGCTGGATAAAGGAAAGTAACTGAGAGATGTCGATAAGAACTAGAAGTAAAGGAAAAGTGGAAGAAATGGTGATAGAGTTGAGTTGCAAGCAGTGAAAAGGATGACATAAACAGCATGGGACAGATCTTGGGTGAAGGGCTCCTTCTAGGCAGTCAGAGGGAAATCAAAATCAAGACACTCATGAATTACCTACACACAAATGCACATTGAGTGCATTCATATATGTTATAATCAGTGTAATGTAGAAATGAAATCAGGATTATCATAAACAGGATTATTCAGGATTATCATAAACAGAACAGTTAATATTGGAATAGATCAGGCTGAAAAGAGGGAAAAGCTATTGCATGACTTTAATTCATTATACTACCTTTCTATTTTGTTTTAAAAGAACTCATGAAAAAAGGCATCAGGGTACTCATAATGAGATGAATTTATGGAGTGGCACAAATTCTGCAACTTGAAGGGCATGCAACTTAACTTTCATTTTAAGGTGTAGTTTATTTCAGCAACTTTCATTTTAAGGTGTAGTTTATTTCAGCAGCATATATTGCTTATGTAGTCTCATCACTTGGTTATAAATATATCAAGATTAGACAACTTGACTCTTCAAATTATGAAATTAACCTATTATATGTATCTTCCTTCAGTCTTTTTAACCTTTTAATTTTCTTCATAACACATATTTTGTCTAATACTGCTTTGCTCTCTTCACAGTGACAGTGGAGTTACTGAGGAGGCAATCCGAAGGTACCTCATGCGCAAGCCCATGACCACCACAGAATTGCTCCAAAAGTTTAAGTGCAAAAAAACTGGTCTTAATTCTGATCAGCTGGTCCATGCCATTGCACAGATCCTAAAGCGCATCAATCCAGCCAAACAGATGGTCAAAGGCAAGATGTACCTATCCCTTAAGCAGTAGCTGTTATCCTTTGGAGTATAGATGTACACAAGGTGAGATGTATTGCATTTCTTTTGAAGGACAGGACTATATAGTACTAGGGAGTCTTGTCATGTAAGTGGTGCATTGGCAAAGGTAATTTTGCCAAAGATGGTAAAATATGAATGCAGACAGTAAGGGGAGTCATTTTTCAGGTTTACAGATGACAAGTAAGAGAAAGTTAAGTGAAATGTTATCTTGGATTTTGTTTTTAAGAACAAACTAAATTATGCTAGGAATAATGTGTGTTCAGAGACAGTGTTACCATCCTTGAGGTTCTTAAAAGCATGCATCAGATATGCTTTCTGCAGATCCTAAAACATTTGTTCTTGCAATATTAAATGAGGGGGCCTTTATGTGAGTTACATTTAATTGGAATTGTGAATTAATAAAATCTGAGTAGGGAAAACAGACATTCGAATCAGTCATTATTGAGTATATATCCTGTATTTATATCCTGTCATTTCTGTTTTGCTGACCTTTGCTTTTACCAGGTCAGAGTCTTGTCTTTACATCCTTGACAGCAGAAAGGAGACAAGCTCACATTGTCTCCACTCAACTAGAAATTTGAATCTGGTATCTCTTGTTAGGTGAGCACATGTAAGCCATCACACCAGTGGACCATCATGGTGTATATTTACCTCGTGTAAACATATAAGGAAACCCTTTGTTGAATCATACCAGCGGGTAATAAAAGTAAACAAATATTTATTTCATTGTATCTTCTATTTTATTTTAATATTAGACTATTCTCAAATAAGAGAACTGTCAGGCTACATTTATGTAAAATTTACATACACAGCAATTTGTCAAAATGACTGATTAATGCATACATCTGTTATTTTTCACAAATTACGTATACTGAAAATATTTTTGAAAATATTCACCATACTTTGCCTGACACCCTATCCAAAATGGATTTTGTCCAAAATATTGGTTTCTTTTTCCATTACCAAGAAATGCTATTTTCTATTAGAGAAAGTGATATTTTGCCTGTCAAAATATACACTCTACAATAATCAAAACTAAATACTAGTTACTTGTCAACATACATTTCATTAAAAAAAAAATAACAAACTAGACACGTTCACTGCATTATCATGTATTGAAACACAGCAAAGTCAGTTTAACTAATATTCAACATATTGTTTACTTATTGTAATAACTTTAAAAAACTCTAATTATTCCCAACATGACAACACTGCGACAATCCCTATTTATCAAGAAACTATTTACGTCTAGTTGGTTCTGATGCTGTAGGAGGAGGAGGTGGTCCCCTTTTCTCTAGCTCCTCCATGTAAGCCATTAAGATTTTTGACCTTTCATCTGGTTGACATTCCAGTACCAGATAACGGCGATCTTTGCGTAAAACCTCCACAATATCACGCATGTGCTGCTCTCCCTCACTGCATAGCTTCAAAGAGCGATGAGTGATACTTTTAGTTTCCTGTAAAAAAAATATATATAAGTTGGACATCACTAAATTAGTTATAAAGAGACAGAAGAATGTGAGGAGGAAAGGAATGATAAAACTTGAGAGAGGAGAGAGCATGGAAACAGAAGCTCAAGCAAGTGCAGGGGGATTGAGAAGCCACTTTACAAGTGAGCAGTACTGTCCAGATTGACTGGGTGAGTCCCATGTATTTTATATAAAAAGGAAAGTACTCATAGCTATTCATTTGGCACTTAACTCTTTCAGTGCAATACAAAACAATGAATAACACCAGAAGTAATGCATGAAATCTTTTCAAGTATCTACAAGAAGGAAATTAAAAAGAATAGATTTTGCAAAGACTGGAGGTGGCTGCGGAACAAGTAACAATGTATCAGAGTGATTAGTAATTAAGGAAAAGATTTACCAAATACAAGTCAAAGGGTTAAGCAATGTTTATAACAGTTTTCCTGATTGGTTGTGTCCTTCCCTCACTTTGCCACAGTTTCCTTGTCACTCACACTTGCCTCAGAATTATGTTGGTCTTATCAAGACAACTCTTCTTCAAGGTAAACCTTTTTAGTGGCTGCCATTGAACTAAAAAATTACACAACTCAGATACAGTTGTCTAAACTCAAAATCTACAGGAAATATGATGAGTTTAATTCACAAGACTGTTTAAAGTTCAGAAAACCTTACACGAGTTGCACAATTACTGCTGAATCCAAAATGAACAGGAGATGTGTTATGATGAATATGAAAACAAATATATATACACCTCCCAAGGTAAGTGTGAGTGACAGGAAAAGTGCATCCAGGAAAACCATCACAAGCACTACCTTGGTGCTAGATGAATAAGCCTCCTCAGAGTATAATACTGATCATGCTTGCTTTTATACAAAAAATTACACATGAACTCACCTACATTCAACCTGTTCCTAAAAAGGGTGACCGTTCTAATCCCTCAAACTACCATCCTATTGCTTTAATTTCCTGCCTATCTAAAGTTTTTTTAATCTATCCTCAACAGGAAGATTCTTAAACATCTATCACTTCACAACCTTCTATCTGATCGCCAGTATGGGTTCCGTCAAGGCCGCTCTACTGGTGATCTTCTGGCTTTCCTTACTGAGTCTTGGTCATCCTCTTTTAGAGATTTTGGTGAAACTTTTGCTGTTGCCTTGGACATATCAAAAACTTTTGATAGAATCTGGCACAAAGCTTTCATTTCCAAACTACCCTCCTACGGTTTTTATCCTTCTCTCTGTAACTTCATCTCAAGTTTCCTTTCTGACCGTTCTATTGCTGCTGTGGTAGACGGTCACTGTTCTTCTCCTAAATCTATTAACAGTGGTGTTCCTCAGGGTTCTGTCCTGTCACCCACTCTCTTCTTATTATTCATTAATGATCTTCTAAACCAAACTTCTTGTCCTATCCACTCCTACGCTGATGATACCACCCTGCACTTTTCCACGTCTTTTCATAGACGTCCAACTCTTCAGGAGGTAAACATATCATGCAGGGAAGCCACAAAACGCCTGACTTCTGATCTTTCTAAAATTTCTGATTGGGGCAGAGCAAACTTGGTATTGTTCAATGCCTCAAAAACTCAATTCCTCCATCTATCAACTCGACACAACCTTCCAGACAACTATCCCCTCTTCTTCAATGACACTCAACTGTCCCCCTCTTCTACACTGAACATCCTTGGTCTGTCCTTTACTTATAATCTGAACTGGAAACTTCACATCTCATCTCTAGCTAAAACAGCTTCTATGAAGTTGGGTGTTCTGAGATGTCTCCGTCAGTTTTTCTCACCCCCCCAGCTGCTAACTCTGTACAAGGGCCTTATCCGTCCATGTATGGAGTATGCTTCACATGTCTGGGGGGTTCCACTCATACTGCTCTTCTAGACAGGGTGGAATCAAAAGCTTTTCGTCTCATCAACTCCTCTCCTCTGACTGACTGTCTTCAGCCTCTCTCTCACCACCGCAATGTTGCATATCTAGCTGTCTTCTACCGCTATTTTCATGCTAACTGCTCTTCTGATCTTGCTAACTGCATGCCTCCCCTCCTTCCGCGGCCTCGCTGCACAAGACTTTCTTCTTTCTCTCACCCTTATTCTGTCCACCTCTCTAATGCAAGAGTTAACCAGTATTCTCAATCATTCATCCCTTTCTCTGGTAAACTCTGGAACTCCCTGCCTGCTTCTGTATTTCCACCTTCCTATGACTTGAATTCCTTCAAGAGGGAGGTTTCAAGACACTTATTCATCAATTTTTGACCACTGCTTTGACCCTTTTATGGGACTGGCATTTCAGTGGGCATTTTTTTTTTATTAGATTTTTGTTGCCCTTGGCCAGTGTCCTTCCTACATAAAAAAAAAAATAAAAAAAGTCAATTTTGCCAATCATGGTTTCTTACCTCCCAACAACATAGTGTCCTTCCTACATAAAAAAATAAATAAAAAAAGTCAATTTTGCCAATCATGGTTTCTTACCTCCCAACAACAATTATTATAATTCTTAAAATATTCAACTGCACTACAATACGAACCCACCACCTTTCCTTTCCTTCACTGCCTCTACTTGGTCCTTTAAAATCAAGACTCTCCAAACACATAACCCCCATGCTCTTGTACACTCAACAATCTCCCAAAATCTTGTCTACTTCTTTCCTGAAGCATTCTTTTAAATCAACATCATTAAATAACCTCGTGCAGCTCAACTATAAATGCAATGCTAATAATAATATCATGCAATTATATCAGAAATGCAATGCTGATAATAATCATGCAATTCTATTAGAAAAGCAAAGCTGATAATAATCACTCACTTTTAGGAGTTCCCTGAAGTCGGCTTTTGCAGCTACCAACTTGTCCTTCAGGTATTCCCTGAACTCCCTTTCACATTTCTTGTCTGATGATGAAAATTTGGTGTAGCGTGGATCATCTTTTAACTCCTTTTTGAGATCTTTCCAATTTGAATCCAAGTGCAGGTCAGGCAATTCTTCTAACAGCTCTCTAAAATTTTTGAAAAAATAAATTAACAATAATAATAATAATAATAATAATAATATGTGTGATGGGGGAATGGATCACTAATTCATTATGCCATTTGTGAGGTAAGGTTAAGTCCTCTCATCCACAAAGGCCAAGAAACTTAAGATGTGAAGGAGTACTTGTAAATGCAAACATGAAGACAGTCTGTCTCTTTAAAGGAGATATTAAGTTGTACAGTAATGATTCATGAATTTCATGTACAACATATTTTAATTATTATTTATTTTTATTTTTAATGTGTTAAGCTTTGAATTCTTTGACAATATTTTCTAAGAAAAATTTTTCTTTTGTAGCATGTGAGACAGAAACATGGAAGGGAATATAAAGAACAGTACTGTGATGGTTTTTTGAGAATGTAGAGGTGTGTGACTGTTGCACCTTAAAAGAAGAAAGTGCTAGCAGTAAGAACATTTTAGTTAAATCAATGACTCCTGTTCATACACTCTCCTAAGTTCCACTATTAGTTTCCCCATATACTCATTACATTACCTAAATTTCTCTCGCTTCCTCTTGGTAAGATTTTCTACATGGCTATTAAATAACTTTTCTTTCTCTTCCCTTTCTAAGGCTCCAGCAGACTCCCATCTTGAGTCTTTCTTTAAAGATTTCTTGGCTTCTTTCCAAGTGTAATCAGTGCTGCGAACCTAGAGGAAAAATAAAGATTATGCAATGCCAAACATAAAATAAATAGCTAAATATTCAAGAAAGTGGGTTAACCAAATTCAATAACTTTAAAATTCTTACTCCATACATTTTTATTTTAAAATCAATGTTTTTGATTTTGCACAGGAATTAGAACTTCTGATATTTCAATGCTGTTGCTTAGCACAGGAATTAGAACTGATATTTTAAATTCAGAGCAGAACTATTGAAATGTTTATTTTCAGTGCTGCAGAATTTGAGACAACAGTAGTTTAATGATGTATATCTGTGTACCAGGCTGAGATCCTAAAACAAGACACCTCATCTAAACTGCACAATAATGTATAGTAATTTTATTTGTACTAACCAGGTCTGCTAATAATGCATTAAAATTGTGCACAGCTTCATCATGCTTGTGTTGCATGCGCTCCTTGTCACGGTCACGGAGATGCCCAGCTAATGCCCTCTGAACCTCCTCTTCTCTCTTCCTCAAAGACTCTTCAATCCTCCTCTGTCTTTCACGTTCTTCCTCCTCTGCTGCTTCATTTGCTTCTCCATCTTCACGTTCTTCATCTGCACCATCGCTGCCTGTGTCTTCACCCTGAAAGTGGAAACATCCTATATATCAATATCTTATTTCCTACACTGTTACTTTATAAGCTTGAGCCAACTTCACCATGCACAGCTGCTGATATTTTCAAATATAAGGTAAAAGTGTAACAAAATATGATTATATGCAAAGCTGAAAGATAATTTTGTACAGCATTAAATATATTAATTAATTATTGCAAATCAAGTCATCTGTTGCTGATTACTGACATTTTTTTTTTTAATCACATAAACAACTATCAGAAAGCTAAAAAAAATTGTACACAACAAAATGCATACCATGCTGGACAACTTGACTCCCCTAACCTCGCTCTTATGGTTTTCCTCTATATCTTCTCCTTCTTCTGGGATAGTTTCAAACTCTTCTCTTTCCTTATCCTTTTCTTTTTCCTTCTCTTTTTTCTCCTCTCGGTCTCTTTCTTTTTCCTTTTCTTTCTCCCTTTCTTTTTCCTTCTTTTCTTTCTTTTTCTCCTTCCGGTCAGCCCTCTCTCTTTCCTTGCTGCGGTCCCGGGACTCTCTGCTTCTTCTCTCTCTCTCTTTGTCTCCACGCTCCCTCTCTCTCTCTCTTTCCATGCGATCTCTGTCCCGATCTGTTCGTTCCCTATCACGTTCCCTTTCTCTGTCCCTCTCCCTTTCTCGGTCTCGATCTCGGGTCCTGGATCTGTCTCGGGAGCGCCGTCGCTCTTCTTTGATCTGGTTGAGAGAAAGATATTTAAAATGGATCTCAATATATTTATTTTTTCATATTAATTCAGTATTAAAAGGAGAATAAGATACAATGCAAAGCAAAATAATGATTCATTGCTTGATGTGAGAGCACATCAGTACATTCAGACTCACCTTGATCATATAGTCCCTGAACCAGTCTTCACGCTGCACCCCGGACTCCACCACTTTGTATCTGGGGTCACCATCCACCTTGCGCTTCACATCTGACCACCGACTATAGCGATCAATGTCGGCTTCTTTCAGCATCGTAAAGAAGTCCTTCTTAATCTAATTTGGAAGAAACAAGTAATAATATTACTAACTGACATCAATTTCACATCAATATCTGAAAAAAATCCTATACCACTCAGCCACCTGGAAATAAAGTTAGTTTAATGGTCTCCACCTAGAGCTTGCTAACCTACATCCTGCAAGAAAGAAAGATTACATTAAGGGAATGCCCATATCTGTAAGGGAAAGGGGTTTAAGTGATGAGGAAATAAAGGTAAGATGGGAACCATCAAATTTCCCTAACAACTGAAGTATAATACAAAAATTCACATGAAAAGTGTTTTTTTTTTTTTTCATTGTGAGAATATCTGAATTTTTCCATGACTTTTCAATTCTTTGAGTAATACATAGAAAGAAAGTTTTGTTCACTGAGAAGTAATATGCTCTCATCATGCATATAATCATTACAATAAGGTAACTCAGATATTTTAAATCTCGATGGGTCGGGGTCACAAACATGACTAACTTTCAATGCTTTGTACAAAAACAATAATCTTAAAAAATGGTCTCCATAGAATAGTAAACTGTTGACATTTCTGAATATTAATGTCTACAGACTCTGACAATATTTCAAGACAGTCTGCACTGAAAATTAATCAGTTTGAATTACTAAAATGGATTGACTACATAATACATTATATAAAAAAATCTGCTTGAGTTACTAAACAAATCATTTTATAATTCTCCAATATATCCTACCAGCAACTACAGTTTAGTGATTTTCATAAACTTAAGATGTAGGAGCAGGTTATTTCACAAATAAGTTACTGGTACACTTCCAGAAAAAAATCCATATTCTACAAGAATATTTCCATGTATCTTAAATCAAACTATATTTTGATATTTAAGAAATCTTGATATCAAACTAAATTGGTAATGGTCGATAAATAACTGATCATGAGTGCAAAATTAACTGGCAGTACTGATAATTGACTGAGAAAAACGTAGCAAGAGATGGCTCAGTACCAAACATTACATGCGCTTGACTTTATCCCGCTCTGGGGCAGAGAATAAATAGAGAGGGTGGTGATGGTGGTAGGAGTGGAGGTGGAGGGCGACTCTCGACCATGGGGGCCACCCGGACCTTCCAGCCAGCACCGGCAGCGACAAGAGGCTGCAATGCGCGACCCAACATCAACAATTGATCTTGCTAAAGTGGCAAGCAAGCCCACTCAGCTGTACTTGTGGGCTCACTCGCACTGCCATGTACTGACTGCATCTGAGGCCTCAGCAAGGTCACCACCACACCAACTGCTTCCTCCATTCTTATGAGTGATGCGTTGTGATAAGTATATTTATGGCCAAACACTTTTATTCATCCTTTTAGCATTTAAGATTTTATCTGTTTATAGGTCTTAATACTTGAATCATGCAATGAACAGCTGATTGTTCTGCTTTTAATATATATATATATATATATATATATATATATATATATATATATATATATATATATATATATATATATATATATATATATATATATATATATATATATATATATATATATATATTTAGACCCTCTTTGTAGATATGGCAAGAAAATTGGCCTTCAATGAAATTCATGTTCTCAAGCAAGCAGCTTTTTCACCAAATACCTTGTATTTTCAGTTACCTAATATGAACTGCCACACATGAATTACAGGACTTTTCATTCTGTAATTTTCTTTTCTAGAAATATAATTCAAGCAATCTTTACCCAAAAAGAGAAGAAACACATCTTGAACTTAAGAAAATAATGTGACACAAAGAGCAGCAATACAAGGCATACCAGAGCTATAATGTTTTAAGCAATAGATCCTGAGGGTTAAATTAGTAACAGATATGTATGTATTTATTGAAATTCTCTAGTTTCAGTCACTTAAGAGAATTTCAAATTTATGAGAGCTTACGGTGCAACCAATCATCTAAGAAATCTGTATTATAAGAGATTCATGAGATTCAAACTACTCACATTTTTCAGTTCACCTGGAGAGAACAGATGAGAATGAGATGAAGACATCATGAATATACAACTCACAAAATTACAATAAAAACTTAGTTACTATAAAAAAAAACATTACACAAAATGTAAACAAAAAAAAAAATTCTACATTACTTGTATTTCAAAATACATAAGTGAAACCTGTCAATAAGACAGCTTTCAGATTACTTGATCATAAAACTATGGCTGATATTAAAGGAGAGAAGACACATCTGCTACCATTTACCCCAGAGATGCACAGACCTTTTATAAAGCAAGCAACATGAATGGTACGGATTAGCATTAACATTCTGTATCTTCATGATCAATGAAAGTCAATCATATGCCACAAATAATAGAGGATATATATATATATATATATATATATATATATTACATTGCAGACCATACAGCTATAAATTTCCTAGTTTTCAAACAGCAATGCTAAAAGAGGATGTTTTCAAGATTGACATTTACCAAACTTACAATTAAGACATGTGTATATATTATGCACATATACACAAAAGATATCATGAATTATAATAACCTGAAAAGTCATGTTGTAGATTTCCCTGAAAAATAACAATTTATTTCTCTGAAACCTAAAATATAAACTTCAGTATAAATATCACATAAACATAAGTCCCATGAGACATTTTTTTTCTAGTTATCTCCAGAAATCAATCATCAAGTCATTCTATGGTAAAAATGTTTGATACATATGCTTTCTTTGCACTGGTTTGTTGTTCTTGGAGAGATATCAGTTGGCAGGATGGCAGCACCATTACTATTAATTGCCACCTTGATGGGTAGTGAAATTTTTTGAAAAGGAAGAAATTACATGAACAGGTGTCATGGAGAATAAAATGAAATTCAACTGAGTATTGTTGCAAAATAAATAAATAAAAAAATTTTTATAGTAAAATAAATCACATGCAATAAATGAAGGCAGCTGTACTTGTTTGTTACCAATGTGAAAGTCCCCAGAACTTACAAACCTGAGAAAAAAAACATGTTAAAAGACACTTTTAACTTGGAATGATGTGATCTTTCATTTATGGAGCTAAAAAAAAAACTCAGGACATTCAGTATAAGCCACAATTAATAAAAATTTCTTTAAATTAAATTCTCTTGAAAATGTTAAATTCAACATTTAAATATTGACCAATGAGAAAATTTACTTAAATTTACTCCTTAGTCTGAAAATAAGAATTTTCAAATTTAAGAAAAATATACCCTTTGTAGATTATCTACATAGATCAAATATGCATTATCATTTTTTTTTATATATAAAATGAAATTAATCTCTGCCATGTATTCAAAATATTGTGGGGATTTAAGGGTACCATATACCACTCATATATTCATCTCCCTCATGATCTGTCTATCTATCTCTTCACACCAGAATCCCCATTTGTGCAACATTAATGTTCCTGGCACTGTGTTCAAATTCCAAGTGAATTCAAAGGAAAGACATGAGGGATAAAACTCTAAAGAGTGCCCCTAAAACACTTTTATATATGTACCTATACAGCTTTCAAATAGGTAAGGATTGAAGATCAGAAAAAAAAAATGCCCATTCCCTGCTGTAATGCATTTTGCTCAGTAAACAGTGGTCAACTGTTCCACAGGAAGTTTTTCTGCACAGAAATGTTACCTTTATTTCCACTCAAGCCCACAATCTATAACTAGATAAGAACAGCTGAAGAATTCAAGAGGCACCACCAACACTGATACTGAAGTAAAAAGTTAAAGTATACCAACTCACATGTTATACTTGACCTATTAAAAGACAAAGGTGTAAATGACCTCCTACTGTTGACATTGTGACAGTTCTCAAGTGATAATCAATACAGTTCTGAGAGCCAGTAGAGTGACAGTATAGTGCTCATAATATTCATCTTATGTAAGTTCTAGTGAGTAATAGGGCTATCATTCAACTACATTTTAGTACTGAAAACTGTTATTGTACCCCAGTCAGTATTGAAACCACATGTGGCAATTATATTCCTAAAATGTAAATGTCTGAAGACAACTAGTGTTTCAATATTACTTATTCTCTTGATTTCTTAAGTCAAGACAATATACACTGCTCATATTCTAGATTTGCAAAGAGCTTGCCAGATATATCAAGTGTTATATGTACTTGTGTGTGTGTGTGTGTGTGTGTGTGTGTGTGTGTGTGTGTGTGTGTGTGTGTGTTATACAAAAGGAGGATTGCAAAGATTTACTTGTTATATTTAGAGATTGGACTGTTGTGTGTACCAATCAATCAATCCACTTTATTATCTCTTACCAGTCTAGCAGTGTCTCTAAAAGATACCACTGACCTTTTCTTTTTTTCCCTCTTTGCCAAATTCATTACTGGTTCAGCTGCCATAATGTCCACCACAGTTCAATGATAACTTCAACTTGAACATTATTATTCAAAAATGGGTAAGAGAATCCTTGGAGCCTGGAGACTACAGGCCATGCAGCTCTGTGAGGGTGAAGACATAACTACTTCCTAACTGAGTGGCTACAAGTAAGATGCAGTCACTGCCACTAAAGTCTAGATATGAATACTTTCCTATTATGCCACCTAAACCCAATTTTGCTACTTGTAATGTATATCATAGTTGGAATTTTATTGCCTTTTTTACTATCATTTAACTTGAAGATAAACTTGACAAATTTAAGTACTGTGTGTAACTAACAATAAGTGAATGAACACTTCTCAAAATATGCATCTGATGAATAAACTTAAAGCTTAGGGAGCAAGGCTCTTGTGTTTTGATTTCTTCCATTTTCTTTAAATCTACATCCACAAATACACATGCACATCTAACCAATAAACTAAGCAAGAAGCCAACATTCAAGTAAAATTCATATTAAAGTTATAAGCACACTATTTTCTCTCTCTCTCTCTCTCTGAACATTCAAATTATTCAACAAGCAAACTCAGTCCCTCTCCACCATCGCACAAGAGCCTTTCCTTCTCCCTGCTTGTATACTGAAGCTCTCCCTCTACCTAAATCTCTTGCTGATGTCCTACAGTTTAGGTTCCAAAGCTATCAATTCTTTTAACTTCCTTTACATAATAAATTGTGTGGCTTGACATAACTGTTTCATACAATGAGGCAAGATCCACATGTACACACACACATCTTCTCTTATGTTTAAAAAAAAAATATGAATAAAAAGGAGGTGACCATCTAAATAACTAAGTCAGTAATTATTCAACCATCTCCCCATCATAACGTTAAAGCATTACATAAAAATGTGTAAAATCCAATCAAATAAATGTAGTTATTAAAAATTTCATTATTAGAGACTCTTTGGTTGGGAGATTCAAGAGAAAAAGAGAAAGTGTGTGTGTGTGTGTGTGTGTGTGTGTGTGTGTGTGTGTGTGTGTGTGTGTGTGTGTGTGTGTGTGTGTGTGTGTGTGTGTGTGTGTGTGTGTGTTACACATATGAATATTAATGTTCTGTTCTTCGTTGAGTGTCTTATATCTAGGTATTAATCAAATTTGATAATACTAAGAATGTATGGACAAATTATAAATGAGCTTGAGAAATGGGTTAGGAAGTATTTGTTAGGAATAAAACGGAAAAAGAAAAATATAACACTATGTGGATGGTGCAATGTTATGCACAAAGAATCTTTCAGGTTTCCATCTCTATCTGAGCAAAATACTTAGCCTGTCATTTAAAGTATAAGAACCTGTGAGTCATTGTGGCATTGACCTGTCTACGTCCAAGGTTGAAGCATTGGAAAGTGCTGGGCAATGAGCATTGATGGGCATCAGTGGGAGTGTGAAAACTTAAGTTTCAAGATTCCTGCAGAAAGTATATGTATTAGAAATGTATAAAGATTGAAACCTAAATTTCCTTTTTCTTCTTTTCATTAAACTGGACTAATTTCCAGAAATATGATGCAATATTAAATCTTAATAATCATTATTAATCATTTTAGTGGCACAATTTTCAATGAAAAAGCACAACTCAATGATGCATTAAATAAAGTACTTTAGCAAATCTTCCTTCTCAAGAAGCACTAATAAAGAACACTTTCAATGACTTGAGAATCCTTTAAAATTAAAGTTTCTAAAACTAGGCAAATAATATTTTCTCAAAGTATTTAGTACTAATAATTATAAATACTTCACTTATGAATGAGGAGAGGAGAAAAGAATGCAGCTATCATATTATGTTAATTTCTGGAATCTATATTAAGCTGCAACAAATTCTGAAATGTATGTATTTTCCTATTGCATCTGTACTTTTATTATATAAATCTGAGATCATAGTACAAGACCTTCATCCACCTCACTCAAATGAAAAGAACCACTTATTCTTAGTGTTAGCATAAATGGTTGTAGCTTTTAGATATAATATGAAGCATAAGGCTTTGATACAATCATATATTCAACTCAACATCAAGTGACCTCCTAACAAATATTCACTGTATCCTGATCGTGGTTTGATTTAGCAATTTTCATGCACATATCTGAAAAATTACTAGTCACTACACCTTGCCTTGAATTTCTGGCCCGAGACAGACAAGCCCTCAGGATGTTCTTACCTACAACAATCCAGAACCTGCCTAGGGCTGCAAAACTGTGCTCCAAGCTTATTTCCTTCTTGTTTATAACTTCCACTGCATAAAGCAATACTCTGTACACAAGCTTTCTATTACAGAATATCTTAGAAGTTTCCAAGTATATCAAAAATTCATATTCCAGGCAAAAATATTAAATGTATAAAATAATATATATACTTAAGAGTTACACTGAATGTCATCTCCAAATATTACTTCACAAATTTCAATATTTTTGCATGATTTTTTTTTATTATTAAGTGCCAATCAAGAGAAACATTTACTTCTGAAATAAGTATATTCATGTTTTCTAGCTCCTGCACACACACATAGATAAATTAATTTTTTTTTAAATCCAAAGTTTTAGTGAAAAGCTAAAGTATTACTGAAAGTGAAAAGTTAAAATATCAGGGATGCTGTGAAATGTGATGTTCACAAGAACAATACAATTTTAATTTTCTAGATTCAAATGTACAGGTCAAATTATCAGAACTCTGGAGGAAATTGACTTGCTATCATGTAATACAAATGAAAAGAGAAAAAAGAAGATAAAAACAATATCACACAAATGGCCATCTCAACAGCAAGGCAAGATTTATTATTCTGGAACAAATTCTATCTAAATTTAGTCCTGTATCACACACAAATTATTTTTAAACATCAGTAAATTAAGTATGTACTTGTATGTGATTATCTCCATTGATGTTTAATAGATCACATTCAAATAATACTTCTAAACAGAAATCAATCTCTCATGAATTAATAAATCATACAGCAAAAATACCTCATGCCAATGAAGCAATTTCCCCAAGTAAAGGAATCTATGTGTGTGTGCACCCCTCCCTCACAGCCACCCTTAATCTGAAAGGACAGTGAGCTTACCTGTTCACGCTTGGCAGCCTTTTCTTCTTTCTCTCGGCGGCGCACCTCCAACAGGAACTCATCAAACAGGCTCTCCCTCTCTCGCATTTTCTCAATGTTGCGGAAACGGTCGTCCTTGCTGTACTTGGCGGCAAAGTCGCTGAAAGATGATTTCCCGTTCAGCCCGGCTTCTTCCAGCAGCTTCCGGAACTCCTCCTTGCGCTCCTTCAGCTTGTTTCTCTTCTCACGACGTTCCTCCTCAGCACGCTCCTTTACATATCTACACAGAAGGATGGGTGTCAAACTTTCAACTATACACAAGATAATGCATGAAGTAAATAGAAAACTGCAGAAATTAACCCTTAAACTGCCAATTCATATTTACTGAAATCTTGTACAGAGCTGCTAATTTAACCAATGCCGTATAAGGGAAAATGTATTTCCAATAGTATGTCATGGATGGCAAAAATTCTAATTTGAAGAATTACAGAAGTTTCAAAGTGGTATATAAAAATAATTAGAGCAAAGAACAACCCTAAAAGTTTCCTGCCTTTTCAAAAGCGCGGGAAAAATGTGACACGTCAAGTGGAGTGACTGGCACGTGGGATCCTCCTTACACTAGCCCCGTTTTCTCTCTCTCTCTCTCTCTCTCTCTCTCTCTCTCTCAGGTAATAAACTATAATAATATAACATAATTTAGTCTCCCCTGTTATGTTTTCTATGATACTCAGGGTGCATCTCTCTCTCTCTCTCTCTCTCTCTCTCTCTCTCTCTCTCTCTCTCTCTCTCTCTCTCTCTCTCTCTCTCTCTCAGGTAATAAACTATAATGATTTAACAATTTAATCTCCCCTGTTATGTTTTCTATGACATTCAGGGTACATTTCTACCCGGCGGGTCAGGATAGGCTGCCAGATATCTCCCACTTTTTCACAAAATCTGATGTGAGAGCGTTGTCATGCAATGTGATGGCCTCGTGATGTAGTCACTAAGTTGCCAGCAGTCCCCAGAACAGTACTGAACCAAGGAACACCGCAAAAATTCAAAACAGTAGCCGAGAAAATTCATGATTACATGAGCAATCAGTGTCACGGGACGGGTGATGCTTGATTACATAAGCGATCGCAGCCGTGTCAGGGTTAAATACAAAAAAATAAATAATTTCCAAGCAAAAAATCAAATATAAATAAATTTCCCCTAGTAAAATTTAACATATCATAGCTCCAAGTTACAAAAATTTGCTTTTCATGCAGAAATGGTTACCAGTTACTACACATAATTCTGCAAATATCTGGTTGAAAAATGAGAAATCTTTATAAAGAGGAATTCAACATTTCTATTAAAAGTACTTTAAATGAAATACCTGCTCCCCAATGATGATGATGATGTGAATCAAGACAAATCTTTATAAAGAGGAATTCACCATTTCCATTAAAAGTATTTTAAATGAAATACCTGCTCCCCAATGATGATGATGTGAATCAGGACAGTCTTTGACCTCAAATGCCATATAAATCAACCAATGAGAGGAGAAAGAAAAATCACACTTACTTCTCAAATACCTGCTTTCTCTCACGGGATGTGAGCAGAAGATAGCGAGAATCAAACACTATCTTGGAGAGCTCCTTTTCCCAAGAACTAAATGCAGAAACCTGGAAAATATTTTGTAATTTACCCATTTATCAAATAAGACGAAACATGTCAAAGATTTTCACTTGAGACAGCAAAGGGACCACAAATCTCTCCCCTGTCATTCTAGTCATACAGTGAGACAAGATAAGCCATCCCACTGAAGATGGATTAACACACATTTTCTATACAATCAGATGCCAGATTTTATTTTGATTATATAAAGAAATAAAGCAGTACAACCAACCCCTTTCTCTGCTAGAAGGTCCCGGAACTGCTTCATGCGAATCTCCAGTGGAACAATAGCACGCTCTCGGGCCGCTTTCACCTCAGCTTCTATGGCAGCTTCCTTTCCTATATCAATCCTCTTAACTTCCTCCTTTACATGCTGAAACATATTTATATTGTTTTCCATCATAATATTGAGCAGCTCATATATGAGAGAGAGAGAGAGAGAGAGAGAGAGAGAGAGAGAGAGAGAGAGAGAGAGAGAGAGAGAGAGAGAGAGAGAGAGAGAGAGAGAGAGAGAGAGAGAATAGTTAAGAAATATATATTTATGATGAAAATACTGTAGCTATTAACAAAATTCAATTTATTGATTAAATTGCATCTATAAGTGTTCAACAAAGTTCTACGAAAAGAATGGTAACCCAAAATCAGATCGTTCATTGAAGTAAATTGAAACAAACTTCATATGGTTAACATTGAAGGCTGACACATGCCATGTGTCAGAATGGATCTTGTATCTTATCATTTAGAGACTCAAACAGAAAATATAGAGTGACAATAACACAGAAATTACTACAAGGCTCAAAAATTTCAGTGAAACTACTAACACTCAGAACTGTTGAGGCTGGACTTGTCACCGTCATGGTTGCCTCAGTCCTTGGCTTTTTGGAGAGAGGTTCATCCTTGGAGGGTTCCTCAGCTTTGTTCTTCAAACCTACAACTTCAGCTGGAGGCGTGGTGACCATTTTCTCAACATCTGCACGTTCTACTAAATCTGCAGGTTTCTCCCACACAGATGTTCTGTAAGAAAAACACAAAATTTTAAATACTAAATAAGGTGAAACTCAGTAGTAATTACACTCATTTGTTCAATAAACCTGTCACATCGTAAACTTTAAGCCATTTTTTTTTTTTTTTCAGACCAGCCACAGATTGGGAAGTTGTGATCTGACATAATCCTAGAGAACACAAACACATACACTCTGGCACTCACTTTGTTGTTGGGTTGTAGAAGAACACTCTTCCATCACCAGTCCACACTACACACCAAGGGGTGCCCGAGACTGGCTGTGATGAGACAGGGCGACTGAGATCCTGTTGAGCCTTTTGGTCCTCCATTTCTCCATCCTGTAATAAGAGTATCAAAATACAGTATTACTAAAACTTCTTGAATGCCTCTTAGTAAAGACCAACAGCAATTCAATATTATTAAAGGGCTTTTTAAACTTTCCTTTGTAGCATTGATACTAAAATTGTGTGCAGATAATTAACATAACTTTGAATCATCATTGTCAACCTCCATTGAGGTCTGCTTGTCATCAGAGGAGGCCGAGTCTTCCCCATTCACTTTTGTGGTGCTGCCCTCTTGGGAATTTTCTGTCTCAGTGCCAGGAGCTCCTGGCCCACTGTTTACTGAGAGACTGATGCCTTGAGCTAATGCTAATCTTGCAGCTGCAGAAAATTTGTAGATGTTACACTATGAAACAAAAAAATTTAAAAACACGTTTCTTTCACATCAATATATAAATTGGATGAAGGCTGGAGACATCTCTCATGAAACTTTAGTTTTTAAAGGACAAGAAAGCAGAAGCAAAGCAACCTTGTTAGTTCAATTTTTCTGCATTCTCCTCTAATATATGATAGTATGATAATCTTCATATTAAAACTTTACTGTATTACAACAGTATATATAGAGATCGAGAAAAGATTCACCTACCTTCTAAATCCTTCATAGCTTGAGGCTTGTCCCAGACACTCTCCTGCGTCTTAGAATTATAATAATAATTTTTTCCATTAGGAGCCTTGTGCTCTGTCCAAAAGGCAGCTTGAGCCACCAACTCTGGGTCTAAGTTAGAGTCATCAACTGAAGATGAAGGTGCCCCTTGGGTCACCACTGTGGTGCTGCTTGCCACCACTACAGCACTGGTCACTGTGCTCACTGTACTGTCACTTACACCACCATTACTGCTGCTCATACCAGGAGTGTTGCTGCTTCCCTGTTGGATAAAATGTGCCAATCTCGTGTCTTCATAAAATGCATTCATACTTAAATAAAATCATTATAAATTCCAGTGATCTAATGTGAAAAAATCAGCTAGTGGATGTAAGGCAAACCTTTAAACAACAGCCGGCTGACACAAACTACTTACATCTGGTCCTGACATTGGCTCTGCTTCATGCTGCTGCTGCTGGGCTCCTGGTGGCTGCTGCTGCTGCTGTTGTTGAGGGGGTTGTTGCTGCTGCTGCTGTGGTGGTTGTTGCTGCTGCTGCTGCTGAGGGGGTTGTTGCTGTGGTTGCTGCTGCTGCTGTTGCTGCTGCTGCTGCTGCTGCTGCTGTTGCTGCTGCTGCTGCTGCTGTTGTTGCTGCTGCTGTTGTTGCTGCTGCTGCTGTTGTTGCTGCTGCTGCTGATCCCCCATAAGACCACCCTGGGACATATTTCCCATCCCTGGAGGAGGCATTCCCCAGCCTGGAGGACCCATAGGAGGCCCAGGAGGCATTCCATGTCCTGGGTAACCATTCCACCCTGGCCCAGGCCCAGGTCCAAAACCTGAACACATTAAATATCAATCAATAACTCAATATTGGATGTCCACAGCACAATTAAACAAAATGCTCACTTCAGGCATTCTTAACATTTACTCTCCCATAATCCTTAATACATCATTCATTCCCAAAGCTTTAATTCCTACAGTCACAATATCTGTCTAGCTATTCTATAGATCTCTTCTTAGTCTGTTAAACCAAATAATGGCAACTATTCTAGAAAACAACATATCACAGGATTCTAAGATGGTTTAACTGAAAAAAGGCAGATTGCTAATGAACAAAACAATATATACAAGTAAGATAAATGTAGTGCATGCATGAAGACAATCTCTAGTGAAATGGGAACAGTACTGAAGCATTTGAAAGAAAAGAATGAAAAGGAGAATGAGAGGGTAAAAGAGTGTAAGTAAGGAAAGCAAAGAATGAAATAATCTTATTTTTCTATCACGGGTGGGATTATTAGAAGCAGGTGTCAAATCTAGACACACACACATTTTTTCAGAGCTTACCAGGAGGCCCAGGTGGAACACCATATGGAGGAGGTCCCCCTGGCCCTCCAGGAAAAGGACCACCAGGGGGCATTCCAAATGGAGGTCCACCAGGGGGAGGACCCATACCCACTCCAGGTGGTCCCCACTGCCCTTGGGGTCCCTGCCAGCCCCCAGACCCTTCATCATCACCATCGTCTTTGTCACCATTCTCTTGGTTGGGGGGACCACTACCACTTCCTCCTCCTGGTCCCTGGTTATTGCTGCCAGTGTTGCCACCACTACCACTGGAGGTTGGGGGCCCTCCACCTCCTCCTCCACCTCCTTGACTAGGAGGTGTTACACCTGCAGCCTGAGCCATGGCTTCAACCTAGACAGAAAGATGAAGTACAGTATTTCAATAAAAATACCTAAAGTAGCTAAAAAAGCTTTCAAAATCTTTCTTCTTCAGCTGACATTCAGATAATGAAAGCAAATTTATGGTGACAATACTCTCTACACATACCTCTTGTTGTGTCAGGATTTTGACACCATCTCCTTCAGGTTTGGTCCAAGTGGTTTCTCTGGTTCGAGCATTGTAATAGTAGGACTTTCCTTCCCCTGTCTTCGTCTCCACCCAGATCTCACCACTCAAGTCCATGCCTCCAAGAGAATTTTGTTGCTGAAATGTAAAGCAAAGCAAATAAAAATAAGCCTTGAAAACTTCATATATACAATGATTGGTATAGGAGTAGAAGTGAAGTGCAGTCACTATGTCCATGATACTTTCATACAACCTTCTTGCATTTATTCTAAGCAATCTACAAGTAAACGCTCACTTCTGCCCTCACCTTCTATTCCTCCATTCCTAGTAACATGTGGTAATTGATAATCAAAATAATCTATCTTCACAAGCAACACAACAGTCAACACCACATTCATCTTCCTACTATCTACCCTTTCACACATTTCATCACTTTGTTCTAGTTTCATTCACGTCTTCCTGTTACACACCCTTTTAGCAGCTATCTCAATCCCTCCTCTGAATCACTTGCCAAAATAGTACATCTACAAACAGCAGCAGATTCAGAATCTACTACATCATCAGAATTCACCACACTCACACTTCAACCAAACACTGTCATAAATATCCATATGAACCTAAATGTATTAAGTGGTTTGGGTGTTATTCAATAAATAAATAAATTAATAAAATAGAAAAATGAATTCTATGATATATAACAATGAGGGAGGTGAAAAGTTTTAAAGCTAGCTCTCTAAATCTACACAAATAGCTACCAAGTACACAATGTTTGTACTGAGATATGGAGATGAATACACACAACAATTCATTATCAAATACATATAAAAGACAAACAAGACACTTACATTCTGGTTGGGTTGTTGGTTAGGTGGTCCACCTGGTCCAGGTGGACCCATTGGCCCCCATGGTCCAGGATGACCCATTGGACCCATTGGGCCCATTGGTCCCATAGGGGGCTGTAAAAAAAAAATAATAATTTAAGTGTAAAATAAGATCCAATAGTACATAGACTTAAAGGTAAATGAGATTCTATTAAAACAACACCTGTACATCTCAAGTAACATTAAAGGATTCCTTTTCATTGTCAATTCTCATTGAAGGTTGCAATATCAGAGTTTTTTCCATCATGCCTTCTGCAAATGCAGGTGGCATTCAAAAAATAATTTTCTAGATCAACCACAATGTTTACTTGAGTTTTAAGACAAAATTTCAATTATACAACACATTGATGCTCAAAGCATGAGAGGGTTATCTCCCCTGTATAATGGGGGATGTGTTTTAGTATATGGAAGAAAGCATGGAAGAATGAGATGACTGGTGTACAAGGATGACGTGCATAGACAGGTACAAGTGGAGACTCATCTGTCATGGCAATCCCTGAGGGAGTTCCCAGGAACACCATCAAACTACACTACACCAAAAATTTCAATCAAGCAAATTTTTTTTTGCAAATTATGCATTTTTTTCATTTTATTTAGTAGTTAAGATCAAATGCAGCACAAAGGGTACAAAAATCATATCCAGTCAAAACATCATCAGTGCTGGCCCTGGTTAATAACTGGAAGGATGACTGCTTGGGAACACCATGCAGGCACTCTCTGACTTAGGTCTGCACTTGATAAGATTAAGAAAAATTCTGAATGACAAACTGGTCACTAAACTCTCCACTCTTGACCCTTCAAAACCAATTTGTGGACTCTCCAAATTAAAGAAAATTACTTTAAAATACAAGATTTACACAAAATGGGGTTAAAATCAGCAATGTAGCACTAGATCGCAGCATAACCTATAACAGAAATGGAATAAAATGTTTCTTTTATGTGATGCTGGAGAAGCAATACTTTTCAATCATTATGCATTTACAACTACTGTTCTCTTAGCAGCAATGCTCAAAAAATGTACAGAGGGGCATTTCAACTTGCTGAGGGTCAATGATGTATAAAGCCATTCGGAGTGAAACCGCAGTGTTGACGATGACTTGCATATTCATTTTCAAGAAAAATTCCTATGGCATCATGTTCAATTCTTGTAGACTGATAATTACAAGTTCCAATCACTTCTCGACCTATCTTCTGGCAGAACTCTAGTCACACCATGCTCCTGTTTGTCACAGAGGGGTGCCTCAGTTATCACTTAGTTATTCCAGAATAAGTAATTCCTATTGTCTCATTTGTAGTTCAAGTGGCTTGCTTCAAGCATTTCTCGACCTATGTCCTGGCAACACTCAGAGCTGAGCCGTGCTCCTGTATCTCATGGAGAGGTACCTCAGTTATCACATAGCTATGACGTCAGCATGATGTGCAGATAACCTCCTCTGACTTCTGAGGATGCTTCTGAGCTGGCATTGGCTTACGAACCTGAGACTGAGTTGTCTTGGGTTGACTCCCCTGAGTCTGCTGAACATCCTGAAGACCAGGATTACCAAACAGAGTCATCATCATCATCATCAGAGGATTATGAAGGCCTGTGACGTTTCCCTCGCTGAGCTCAACGGCCGCCTCGAGGCAGGCCTAGAAAGAAACATCATCGCTCTTCACGTTCTACACCACCTAGAGCTGCAGAGCACTCCACTGTGATGTAGGAAGAAGAAGAAGAGGATGATGCACAAGAAAAAAGCTCTCTGCTCTTCATGAAATCCATTGTAAATAGGGTGAACAATGAAAAGAACGTATTCAAAAGAGTCGTAGTAATGCTTCTCCACCACCCTCACACCCCACATGTTCCCTACATCCTCCACTCACACTGTGCCACATCCATCCTCCCTGGAGCCTGCATCCAGTACAGGGAGAAAGGTTGTGGGAAGCAGCATGGAGATTGGAGGAGACGAGTTATACTCACTTGCTGGGCTGACCACATCTCATACAGCCTTTATTGCCAATTATGAAGGAATCAGCTGGGAATTATGCTGTGACTACATATCTTTTCAAAATTGAGAGAGATTCAAAGCCAAACTGATGCACAAGTACAATGGAGAGAGCATCCTCAATATGCACAAGTATTTGGTTTCTGGACTCCTTATGAATAAATGGATTTGTAAATATTATTGGAGTACATAACATAACCCACCACTGTATGTGACTTAACACCAGTGGAATGTCCTTGTGTCCTGATATACTTCCTATCATTATATTTTGAAAGGTTCCATACCTAATAATAACTTGCCATGGTAAGCAGTTTCCAGATTCTCTGCACTACTAGATCTCCGAAGTCCTCCCGGGTCAATTAATCCAAGCATTCTTATATATACTTTTAATATCAATTCTTTTCATCCTGTCACTCTCCACCACCCTCTCTGCCTACACCACCCCAGTCTACCTCTTCCTCAGTTCTCTGTGATCTTCCTTCCCCAAGTTATGTAGTTCAGTGATGCATTATGTATCCACTTTTTCAAGCTCATTTCTACCTGCTTTAGCCTGCAAACAGTATTCTTCACTGGACAAGTGTCTCCAGCATACAGCAATACACTCTACACAAATATTTGTGTATACTGACCAGTCTTTTTGATAATGGATGTGGACAGATGAGGAATTTGTGCTAATGGTTAGGATAATGTTAATAATGGGGGGCGCAGAACATTTGGGAGCCACAACAAATACAAGTATCAGAGTATGGGCAAAGCCGACCCATCACAGGCATTTTCACACAACACCAGAGGAATGCCTTCCACTTGAGAATTTTACGAATTCATAAATAATTGATATTAACTTAATTGTGTATTGAGGAAGCCCTGTATTTTGATGTACTTGTGTGTTATTTTGTTCAATATAATACATACTTATGGCTTGTGGCTTGAACATGGTCCACTAAGGCTCACAAAGAGCTTACGGAATATAACAAAATAACTGAACGTAATGTGTTCCAGTGTTCTGGTCAGATGCTGCCACTGTCAGGAAACTAAGAAGAAAACCACAGGCATTTCTCAGCCTGTTAGATCTCAGTGATCAAATGAATTGTATTTTCACAAATTACTCAATTCTATTTTAAGTTCAAAATATAAAACAAATAAGTAAATAAAAGATAAAGTTAATATAAGTGATGGGATGGAGTTTAATACAAATATTTACAGGCAGGCAAAGGGGCAATGATGAGTTAAGTATGGTGACTTACCATGCCTGGTGGACCCATGGGGCCTCCCATGCCTGGTGGTGGGGGAGGCATTGGTCCCCAGTTAGGGTCAAAGGGTGGGGGAGGCCCTCGGGGCCCAAACCTTGGTCCCCGTGGCCCAAACGGAGGTGGGCCTCTGAATCCTGGAGGTGGAGGACGAAATCCTGGTCCACCTCGACCCCTAAATCTTGGACCTCCAGGCCCTGGCCCTCCTGGCCCTCCAGGACCCCCTGGTCCTCTTGGCCCCATTGGCCCCATTGGTCCCATTGGACCCATGGGTCCCATTGGACCAAAACCTCTTCCTCGACCCCTGAAAAGTCAATCCTTGGTAAGCTGTGGAAAAGAATCTTCGCTGTGTGCCATCACATCAAAAATGCAAAAAAGAAGTATAAATATAATATTTATGAAAATAATTTAAGGATAATCTTACCAATAGCAACTCCTCATAGAGCAGCTAAATTATACACATCTGTTAATAAATATCCACTGTATAACGTGTGTGGGGGTTAGGTTTGTGACCTTAAGGAATGGGGGTGTCCAGTCAGGGCAAACCCCCGCAAGTAAGATTACGTTAGGTAAAGTGAGATTAGGCATAAAATTTCCCGTTTGCAAATTATGGCGCTTCGTCCTTAGACTTCAACATGAATGTCAAATTTGGTCTATTTTGTCCTCCCCCACCCTAAAATCCCGCTTTCCCACCAGGTCCCCAAGCTTGCTTGTCCTGGAAAGGGGCGGCAATAGAATACTAAGATAAGAAACCGCAATTGGTAAGATTTACCCTGGCTTGTGCACAATAAACCGCGTGGTTTTTTTCTTATTTTTGGTGGTAGGAGGCGGTGTTTGGCTCTACTTTAGCTTTCACCACCCGAAAACTCAGCTTTCCCACCAAGTCCCCAACATTGCTGGATGTGGGAGCAGGAAAAAAAAAAAAAAAAAAAAAAAGGAAATAAAGCCGCGTGACTTTTCTTAATACCTGAAAATCTTTAGGCAAATTACACTCAATTATTTCATAAGCAAATTTACATCCCTCCACTGCTGATTAAAAGTGCATGCGTGCGTGAGGCAGCCGCCGGTGGTTGAAGGGTTGCTTGCTGTCCCGCCCGCTTATCTTCCCCTTTGTCCTCTTACCACACACGCACACACACACATATACCACACACCACAAACCACACATACACGCCTCGTCACCTCTACAGGCCTGACACATACCACAGCCTGCAGGGTCAATACACACAGCCTCGCCAACAACCTTGAGGCAGGAATACAATGATGGGCTCACACCACTACCCACACACATCACCTGTCCCTGCCTCACCTGAAGCCCCCTCGTCCTCCTCGCATGGACATGGGTGGCCCCGACCCTCCGTCATTGTCCACGTCGGCATTTCCACCTTCCCCAGGGGCGGAGTTAATTTTATCGGGCCCGTCAATTTCTTCCGACATCTCGATGAAGTAATGCCTGATGGCGTCCTCGAGGCAGCGCCCACTGTTGCCACCCTGCGGTCCTCACCCTGCCAACTGAGATGCAACCCCGAGTTATTCATTCTTACGTGAAAAATGTGTTTAAAAATAGTATGTATATATATTTTGATCATAGTTTGATGTTTACATATTTCAAAATATGTCAGTCTCGCCAAGTAGTTTTGAAGAGATATTTCGCGCAGTTGGCAATACTATGGGATTTGATTGCGCATGCGTGGGACTCTACAACAAAATCTTGTCAAAATTAATGAATATGAACTGAGTAACTAATATGTAAACAAACTTCTCTTGATGTGTGTGTTAAAAAATGTGCCTTTTCTGCAACAGTGGACTCAAATGAAGATGAAGATAGTGATGATCTTGCGACAGTGATCATTGTAATTCGGCTCATGAGATATGCATACGCATAACAGACAGTTATAGTCTCTCTCTCTCTCTCTCTCTCTCTCATTACAAAATTTAACACTGCATGACAAAAAAAAAAGTACAAAAAAGGTTGCATCTCGAGTGCGAACATTAATTGAAAAGATCTCTGATATACATGTTGTTCAGTAAACCTCAAAAATTCAACTACTTCCAGAGAGAGGGAGAGAGAGAACTATACATACTCGTAGGTTAAGAAAATATGTTACAAGAAGCAGAAGAGATACACGAGCAGTCACTATATCATAAGAATCCATTGCAACATGCTCGAGGGGGTCAGCGGCCTCCCGAGAGCGCTTATCATGACAGCCGACACCGCAAAAGAGGTAGCAAGATCAATATTAAGAACAGGCACGCTTCACACACGGCACTCGCTATACCTGTAGGGGAAGTTGTAGTTGCTGACTGGCTGTGACGTAAACTCTGAGTATTAGATAAGTTTTACATACGATGATTATATATATATATATATATATATATATATATATATATATATATATATATATATATATATATATATATATATATATATATATATATATATATATAATGATAAACGGCAGGATTGCTCTCTATGGAGGCCTCCAAGGTGTAATATTTTGGGTGAGTACCTCCCACACTAGCGCAGACTGTGGTCTCTCCTCCAAGGAAGCTATATATGCATCCCAACGTGGGGTAGCCGCTTGTCACAGTTTTACGCTCTAATTATGCTCACGTTTTGCTTCTCAATTGATATCATTCAGCGATACATCAGCACTCATATGAATTAGGGTAATAATTTGTAAGCACTTAGTAGTTGAAACAAGTTCGCAAGTATGATAAACAGTAGCCCTATTTTCTTATATTCATTTGTATGTTGCACCAAACACAGACAAGTGCGAATCTCATTTAGCTTGTGAGATCTTCACCCAGCAGGAACGTGAAACCAGCAATCCGATCTGCCTTTTCTTGCTTGGCTGGCATAAATTTTAATCCATCGCAGGTGGTATCCATGCATCAGCTAAATCCTTAAGTTAAACCTTAAAAAAAAAAAAGAAGTAATAATTAATTAAAAATAATAAAAAAAAAAGTGGAAGACTATGTATGTATACAATGTAGCCACCCTAGCCAAGACAAAATACATACTCAGCCCACTCTCCAGTATTTACATGGTGGACCAGCAATTGTTCTAAGAACCGTATCTAGATATCACCAAGTACTCTGGGTAGCAGCTAGACAAGGTAATACTGGCAATGTGGACAAAAAGTGGTTCTACAAATCATGACAAAGGATGAATGGACTCTTACAAGGCAAAAGGCAAAAGAAACAAAGATAACCACATGCCATTTCCTCTTTTTATATTTCAAATTTAGTTGAGATTTTGTTATACTTTACATATTCCGGAAAACTGTCTGCTAATGGCAGACAAATATAATATCAGCCTTCCCAGGTATAATTTCAATGACACTTAACTGCAAGACCAGGCATTCCATAATGAATTATTTGGAAGTATCTGAGTGATACATGCTAAACTATCTTTTGGTGTATCTACATTACTCTTTTCTTTGCACATTATGAAATGCCCAGCAGAATGACTAATTAAATCTATGACCATCTGAATTTGCAGGATACAAAATCATGGAAAACATGGAAGTTTTCTTGTACCTCAAGTTACATGAAGACTTTTGTAACTAGTTCTTCACATAAACTCCAACAGAAATTATAACTATTGAGAAAAATAAAACAAAGAGAAAGTCTATATATATGGTACAAACTTTAATGACCACAGTGTTTGAATTTGCTGACTGCAACTTTTGTTACATACTAGACAGAACAGGAAAGCAATAAGTCTAAGGGACAATATTGCTACATCATATTTATTGTTCAAATTTTTCATCCTTAACATCTAATGAAGTAAATATTTTATTGCCTTCAACTATGACTGGCAGTGTCATGTGGTAGAAAAAATATCCTGTTTGAAATGACAATATTTTCCCTTTCTTCATTGGTTTCCCTACTTATCAAGTAAAGCACTAACAAAGTAATATAAAGAACATCCACACAATACATGCAAGAATGGTTTCCATTTTTTAGCATGTAAATAAAAGCCATGAAAACAAGACATTTAGTTACCACAATAGCATCCTGGAAGTGTCCTTCATCCTCAATAACAGGATTTATGAAGGCCAATGTCTTTAGATGGAAATTTTTAACATCATGGCATGAACTCAAGATTATCTTCAAAAACCAATATCCAGCAGTAACCAAAGACTTGTTCTGTAGTACTGTAACCTTACCACAGCAAAGAACTTCTTAAAGCCACACTCACTTGAAAGAGACTGACTGTATGAAAATAATTTCCATTTAAAACACCATTTTCCATAATTCTTTGTAAGCATAAGTATCTTGTCACTCGCATTTTACATCTGACATACACACCTGGTGCTTCTAAAACTTCAGTTAAAAAAATGTTTTGTATATGATGTTGTCAGTTCTTTATAATGAGAGAGAGGTGTTCACTGAATTCAGTGCTTGTGCGAGTTGAGCCAGCCACCAGCCACGTCACTACCTCTACCTTGCAGGTTCTCCAACGTAAGGTTCTTCAAAGCCAGGTTCAACACAGCAGATTACTTTTTCAAGTCACAACCTTGATAGATATATGCTTCTCTTTTCATTAATTTTTTTCAAAATTATGTATCCCTACCAAACACAACTTAAATACCAATGAAACGATGGAGCCTCTCATTAAGATGGGCAAAACAAAGCAGATATTACTCTCCTTGTAACAGTGCCAAACTGACATCACTATCAAAATTATGGTTAATTTATATGAAAATGATAAATATAGGTAGCTTATCAACAAGAAAAAAGTAAATATCAGCACTAAACTATTCCAGCTAACAGATGGGCAAGCCAGATGAAACAGTGAGTGATGTGGCAAGTGTTGGTGGCTCCTACAGTAGGTTGAGGTGAGGCAGTAACACTGACAAACACCTCTGTCTTAGGCTGGTAGTTGAAGCTTCTTTCCTTGCAGGACTGCAAATGAAGAAAAAGATTGAAAACTTCATTATGTTATTTCCTTACCATCACTATCTTCACTGATGGATGTGAAGTTCTTTCTTCAAAGAATATGAAAAAATCTATCATTTGTTACACCATTACTGAATTAACATTTCTTAAGAAAATACCCATCTATTATCAAATTATTAGGGTATGTAATACTGAATTTTTTTTTACTTAAAATAACAGAGGTATGATAACAAACTGTTCTTTGATTACATCAACTTTCACAAACTTTTGGCATTAACCCTTTTTCCCTTAGTCTTTTAAACTGCTTATTGCATTTCATGAACAAACACAATTTCCTGTTGACCCTTTTCAGTAAAATCTGTTAAGGAAAGCAAAAAAAGAGGCAAATGCTCCCAAAAGCTAGCAATTACAACAAACATTATAAAGTGCAACAATGTTAATGTAGGATATGTCATTCCCTTTAGCAGTAGTAAAGGTATGAGGTCAATTATTCATCTATACAATTTTAAAATTCTGAGATAAAATGGGCATGGCTGGTTCCGCTTCACAATCTTACTTTTGAGGATAAGCACTTTCCATTATGGCACTCCATGTTTAACTGCAAGACTATCAATATGAAATGCTCCTTGTTGAATGTCTTACAAAGCTAGGTTGCATAAAGTTACAGTAGGTACTGTTGTAGCATAAAATTAATACTAGTAATATTGTTATCCATGTCATAATTTTCCTGTAAGAAACAATCTTTTAATACTAACATTAGTACAAAATAATGTGCCATATACTGAAATAAGATATATTAACTACTGATGACAGTTAAGTACTTCTGATGAATGGTTCTCTCACCTTTAGTAATATACAAGTAGAAGAAGTCACAGTAGAGGACTGTCTGAACAACTCCAGCCACAATAGCAATCAGATCATAAAATCCTTCAGCATAATACCTGTAAATCTGTAAAAAAAAAGTTTCTCATACAATTTTGAGAATTTTAAGTCTAATTTTCATTTCATGAAAACAATAAAAGAATCATTTGATGAAATGCAGTTTTACTTCTCTACTGATATGACAGTAGTAGTTAAAGTAGAAAAGTGTTACTTCTAGGGTGGTGACTAGACTGAGGTTGTAATATCTAATGACAGCTTCACTTATAGATACCAGCCTGGAGAAAAAAAAAAAAAAAAAAAAAAAAAACATGCAATGGGAGAAATTGGACAGATATGCAATGCACTTGGGTCTGGTTGTAGGTTTAGGCAAAACTGGAGCAATACTGGAGTGTTTACAAGATCAGCTGACCAATGTGGACACAAACATAAATTATTTTTCTGCCTCCACTTCTGCAGTCATGGTCTACACATTTGGCTGCACTGAAAGTTGTGTCTCATCCATTAATTTCCATGTAAACATAAGGTGGTGCCACCAGCTTGGCTGAACACAAAAACACCTTGCCTCACCATCACAAATTTGGACACACTGCCAGACATGGTAGCACAGCCATGTCTGAATCACTGCAAATATAAGGTGGCACCACCAAGGCGGCATCATTTAAAAGGGCTCTATGGTCTATACGTCACTCCTTTAAAAAAACTGACACATTACTTTCTCTATCATTCACATTCAGTTTTTACCTTAAACACATGATAAATTTCATTTATCACCTTTAACAGTTGCACATGTATCTATATAATGTGTGGTGATTGAGTGCCTGAAAGGCTCATATGGCAACAGAATAATGAAATATTCCTACATATCAGTGGTTCACTGTTCACTTTGAGATGAAATTCCTATCAATTGTTGTGAAGTGGAGACCCAGAAAACTCAACAAAGAAGGATTTATACTGCGTTGAAAACATGTTACAAGGACTAAATTTATGTGTGCAAAACCAGAAATCACAGCTAAATAATAAAGTACTTGTTGCAAAGACTGACTCCAAACTAGCAGGAATTGAGTACAACTGCTTGATTTAAGTTACAATAAAGACTGATGCTATAATATTTATGAATTAGTAAAAACAGTGGTATAAACTGTTTCTAAGAAGGGTTTCCAGACTTACCCAGTTGACAATGTAGAGGGCTCGGTAAGACCCCAGAGCAAACAAGTAATGTGACGTTATACTCTCTGCTTCTCCAGTCTTGGACACCATGAACAGCTGAGGCAGGATTGCAACTGACTCAAGGTAAATACTGAATGTCCACAGGATCTATGGATAAAAGAAATTTATTTAACTAAAGCACAATTTATTGCATGCATCATAGCCACTAATACTAAGAATAAGAAATACTGATAGTTGTGATTCATACTTGTGCTAATCTCCATCTCCTTTACCAATGACTCACTGTGGCCTAAGCCTAATGAACATTTCATGATTTTTCCATCACACCACAATTTGCTTTATTAGTTTTCTTTTTAAATAAATCAATTATAAATGCAAATTCTAATTTTGTTAGCAAATGAATTACATTCTTTATAGACATTGATTGATAGTACAATACACTATTAAATGTATTGTACAAAAACAATTTTACTTCAATTAAAATTAATATAATGGAAAAGTACAAGATTTTCTTCATTAAGTACCTTTGTATGAATAAAACCCTTGGTTTCTTCTTGCTTTTTATGGGAGTGCTTGTTTAGGGAGTGCAACAAACATGAATACAAAGGAAGCAACAAATACAAAATGAGATTAGATGAACTGAATCGTCCTCACATGGCACTCCTTATTAATTAATCTCCACATTAAATAAAAACATTTCTACTGTACTATCATAAATTAAATCATCTCCCATTTTCCAAAACTATTCACAAAAAATGTATCAAGAAGGATAAACGTACCTCTAGTGGTGAAAAGTCATGGTTGATGAGAACAGACAGGATAACTGTAGGGATGAGCAAGAACTCCACACGGAAAGTATCGTGGTTGTGGTCATAGGTGGCCTTGAAGCGCACATAGATCAGGTACAATGTTGCGTAGGAGGCGGCAAGGAAAATAACCTGAAAGAAAAGTCATCACATGTCACCATTGTTTAGTTGGATTAGTATCTTTCCATCTTACATAGTCCTCTGCATACCAAACCCTCTGAAAACAATACAGCAATAACTATTTTCTAATTCCATAGTTGGTACTTGAATAAGAAGGGAAATTAGATCAAGTAATATATTTTCATTTAGCCACTAGCAGAAAGCACATTCTCAAATGATACTCATACAGATAGATAAATACAAATGCAGATGACCAAGCACTGAGAAAAATAAAAATGGCATTCAACTAGGGTGTTCACTATGGGCTGAGTTGCCAGTGATCGCCAGCTGTTTTAATGTTGGGGGTTGGTCAATGCTCCCACAGTTCTCTTGGAGAAGCATATTCTAAAACTGCCTCTCATGACACCTCTTGATGCACTGTACTTAAATGCTATAAAACACTGTTCCTAAGTTTTTATGCTAACAGTATCCATGGAATCTGGTGGTGCACATTCTACAGAACTGTTATTATAAGCTAAATACTCGCAACTAGGCTCTCAGTGTTTTCACACTTATTTCTATTCTCCTGCAACATATTTAGTTTGAAATATTTTCCACTGGTTTCTACAGGGACTAATGTTTTATCTGGCAAATCCCCAAAAGAGTAAAGCAAGTATTATTTGTGCTGACAGGATATTGTGATAGCCGAAACCATGCAGAAACTAAAGGACTGGCTGATATCAGACATGCCAACTTCTCCAAAACACCCAACAAACCCAAGGCGGGAGATATAAGTTTGTAGTGCTGTTATAAATCCCCAATCTATACATGTGTTGTGGATGATTGCATGAACATATCAGGAAAGTAGAACCAAGGTGTGAAAGGATGGGTTGTATTTCCAAAGAACAAAGCAGCAACTCAGGGAAAACACTGGAAGACAGGATGTAAACAGACAAGTGGCAACTCAGCGAAGACGTTGGGAGACACAATGGTTTGATAACACACAAATGACGATAAGATTTTTCTCAGCTGACCAACCTTTACATGTAAAATTCAGTTGGCTGGTGAATCTGACAGTTTTTCCAGACCATAGCAAATGCCCCAACTGAGTGAGGTGATAAAGAAATATGTCATATCAATGTCTGAATAGAACTGGTCTAAGGTCACCAAACAATATGAAAGATATATGGAAAACAGAAAGGGTACAAAGAATAACAAAGATCATCCCAAGCCCAAGAGATTTATTGAATAAGGAAGGGTTGCTAAGATGGATAATTCCAATCCTAGAGGAAAGAAAGGAAAGGGAAAGATTTTATGGCAGTGAGCAGGATTTTGAAGAGTAAAGGAACTAGATGGAGATGATGTTCACATAGAACCCAGAAGATACAAGATTACTAGAAGCTGAAAAGAACAACTTGTATAAGAGGACACAAATACCTTCATTGTCGAGTTGTAAAGTGATATGAAGTTTGTCAAGAGGTCCAAATAACGGGCAGTGTAAGTGATTGCAAACATGACTTGAGATTTCCCGGATATGCCTGAAAGTAAGAAGAAATAACATTATGAAATTGCAACTTCAGTGTGATTGAAATATCTCAGGAAACTATGTACTCGTATCTGTGGCCATTAATGTTTTTTCATTGTATGTTGTACAGTTAGGTCACACTAATGTGCAATGTTCTTAAATGAATTGTGTCTGACAAGGGGGTCAGTTTGCCTCCAGGTCATGCTGTAAACTGGGACATTAAAACCTTAACCATTATGATCCAGGACAAAATGTAAACAGTGTGTTTGGAATATGGGCATAAAAAAACATAGATGTAATGGCCAATACACTCACATTTGATGCTTATGTAAAAATACACTTTATTAAACAAAACGTAGATAATTATACATTAAATGAAACCTTCGTGTCTATGTTTTCTTAAGATGCAAACATAAATGAAAGAAAAAATATCATGGATAATCACAAACAATAATGAAATACAACATTAAATCTGGCCAAGAACATGAAAAACATGTTTTGTATTTTTGTGTGACCTAGACGTAAAACAGCACTGTCTTGTCTGTTATGTATAGATACATGGTCCCTGAAACACTCATGTAACTGTAAAGATATGTAATTATTAGTTATTTAAACTATGAATCACTGAAATATGATCATATAATAAGTATACCACCACCACACTCACTCACGGGCAAAGCAATGTGTTTACTTTATCTCATAATAAAAAGCTGTCCTGTGATTGGTAGGCTGCACCAGCTGGTGGAGGTGATGGGCCAATAGTAGGGCTGGATACAGGATGCATCGACTCAACTAAAACATACATCAAGCTCAGCATAGACCAGGAGATTCAAACCAAGCTAAAATATTGGCCTTACAGGTTTTGACAGTTGGGCCAATTTTTTTGGCCTCTAGGGTTATAAGGGTTAACATGGGGATGGCCTGAAGCAAGCCACAGAGAGGTCTGTAATGCAGCAGGACTGGGCTGCTGCCACCACCCCACAATGATACCAGTTAAATGACACTTCAAGTAGGGACTGAACCACTGCCACTGCCACCCACAGTGATGCTGTGGGTGGCAACTTGGAGGTTAATGGACAAGAAAGCCAGTTACATGCTGGCTCATGTATGATTCCTGCAGTGTCCTTGGAAACTTCTCTGTCTACATATTATCAGAACATCATATTTGTAAGAGGCAGTGATCATCCTATGATAAGAATCTGAATCCAAATACAGTATTTGATGTGTTGGGCACCAGAATTGGTGGATAACACATATTTGAGTTAGCTGGTGGCTAGGAAGGGGGAGCTAAGTGTTCAAGGGAGGGAAGTGAATCAAGTGTGTCTGTTTGTACTGAGATGTTGTTATGATAAATGAGTGTGTAGTTGTTTGGGGAACAAGTCTATTCTGCCAATATCTAAAATAAGATGAAGAAGCCTGTTCCAGTCCCATATAGTGTGTGGAAGGTATGAGTGCTTGCAAGTGTCAGTATTAGTATTGTACGAGATGGAATGGTAAGACAGTTCAGTCATTTCTCTAAAAATTGTTACTAATACTACTACTGATTTTTGACAGGTGATACAAGGATTCAAAATCTTCAAATGATGCCAAAACATGGGAACAGCTAAATCTTTGTGTTATATATTGTATGAAACTGCAGTAAAACTAAAGAAAACACTGGAATTACACTATACTTATTGTTCATAAGTAGGGTTGTGTGCATTAGTGTATTTGACAAGCAACATTCCATATTTTCACATGTTTAGTGTTTTCTGTCACTCAAATCCCCTTGAGATTGAGGAATGTACTAAAAACTCTAGCAAAACCTGACAAGTAAAAAATTCTTGGCAGATTAGAGGATTTAATACTAAAGAAAACACAAAACACAGTGGAAATGAGTGCAGTTGGTTACACAGCTATGGAATATGACTGCACTTATGTCAAAATGCCATTTGTGTCTTCAGATATCTGACCAGTCACATGGTGCCACTGCTCCAGCCAATCAGTTACCAATGTCCACTACAGATTCACCTTTTGTAGTAAGCTGAAGATCAACACTGCCACCTGTCATGTTTACCTTTTGTCGCACTCTGCTTACTTACAACATACCCTTCACCACCTTCATCAGTCACGAAAGCCTCATTTCCAGATAGTCCACCACACAACCACTCAAACAAGTGCTTTAAAGATCTAAGCCAAGGGGACAGTCACACCTACGTGGTCAGCAATGGACCAAACAGCAGTAATCCAAAACAATCATGACCACTGCTTTGTCTTGAGTGTAGGCACGTCAGGCCACGGGGAACCAGCCCTCGGTAGTACATATTTCGCACACTACGACGGATATAATGATCAAAGGACAACAGCACTCGTGGCTTTAGACTACTGACTGAATAAAAGGGTGAAACATCGTTCTTTGGGTTGTGGGAGGGGAATAGGAGCAGTGAGGCTGGGCTGTCAAGGGTCAGGTGGCGGCCCAACATTGTAAACAAACCGGGCGGCCACATTTATTCCTTCATATACACACAATTACACCTCATATCCTCATACCTGCACATGACCTGCTCGTCCATATCTTGAGGAGCAAGATGATGATGGCCAGGAGGTGGGAAATGTCCCCTGCAAGCCTAAAAATGTTCATGGTGAAGGCCGCGGTGTGGTGGTGCGCCTGGCTGTGCTAGTGACGTGGCCGTGTCTCCCTGTTCGTGTGTGTGTTTGTGTGTACGTGTGTCTGTGGCGGGATGACACATTTGCTGTTCACTATATATATATTAATGGGATGATTTTATATATTTTGTTTGATTTTTTTTTTATGTGTACATCGTAAGCTGGTGTCTGTGAAATGTATGTATTTGTTTCTATTCGTGTGTGTGTGTGGGATGTGCGTGTGTATGTGTGTGGCAGGTGGGTTAATGATATTTATTTATTGTATATACTATGCTTTGTTGACATAATTTATATCTAGTATTTCTTTCTGTATGTTATAACTACATGTCATCGAAATAGCATCAATTTCACCAGCATCTATCTACTCATCCATATATTTGTGTCTAGATGGCGAGACTGGAATTTTTTTTTCCCTTTTTTTTATTTTTATGTTCTTAACAAACATAAGTCAAAAGTAAGCACAGTACTAAAAACTGCAGTGCGTCAACTGAATATACCGAGAGGTTATCGCCCTATCTGCTGTACCATATTATATGAAAAAAAAAGGTGTTTTCGGTATCAACATGATGTCATATATTCCATACGTCATCCCACGTTATTATGACTATAAAATATATGGAATGATAAGAAACCCAAAGAAAAAATAATATGCACGTGGAATACAAAATAGTTTATAATATTTTGTGATGCCAGATGCTCGATAACTTCACGCGCGTTCGAGACAGCTGGAGTTGACACTGGGGAGGACCATGCCAATATGGAGACTGTAAGGCGTCATGATCTTGAAGCCAGCACCGCCATATTGAACTGCCATGGGAACGCCTATGTATATCTATCCCTGCATAGCTCTCATGATATATTTAATCAAATTAAACCTACACAAATAGCACGCTAAAACACGAAAATGAAGAAATCTCTTAGAAAATGAGTAGTCTCTATGTAGATTATTCAAATGACAGACCACTAACACGTCAGCTTATTTCTTACTTAACAGTCACCACAGGGAAAAGAAGACAGAAAATAACCACTGACGTATTCATATCCATATACTCCAATACCGTGGTTCCAACTCACACATCCTTGTAGGCTAAGAGAGCCCTCTAGGACGGTGATGAGAGAAACACGTGTACGAACTTGTGGTGGTGGTGGTGGTGGTAGTGGTGGATGCCAGTAACAATGACACACTACTCTCCACATTACTTCATAAATACTATAGCTGCTCATATGACACCTGCTATTTGAGTAACCCTATGTGATCTGACTGGATACATATTAAAAACTACTGGCATTGAAGATTTTAAGTACTAGATCACGCGTTTTGCTGTCACCAGAGAGAGAGAGAGAGAGAGAGAGAGATTAGTTTTCAAGTATGGAATAGACTAGATATATGATCAGGTTGTTGGTGCTGAGTCATTCGGGAGTCTCATGAGAAGATTAGATGAGGATGACAGGTGGAGGTAGATAGGCATGTTTCGTACAGGGAATGTCACGTGTACATGTTCCTTAATTTTCTTGAGTTCTTATGTTCTACCACGCTAAGAAGAGAAGCTGAGTGTTCTGAAAAGGGAGATGCCGCAACATATGGATTGAGTAAAAAGTTTAGTAAAATAAATGTATGAATAAATAGATAAATAGACCAAATAGATAAATAAAACCCACTTAAATGGTATGATGAACTAATAGTGATGACAATAACAAACTTGTGGTTAAGACATATTAAAAGCCACACACACAAAAAAAAACGCCATTATATTAAAGGAAATTGAAACTAAATGCATAAGAAGAGATAAAACCAGAACTGTCTCCTGGCGCGGATCCTCTCAGTAAAGGAAGCAAAAGGACTTCAAATGACACCACTTTAGCACACATCTTCGTAGACTACTTCACTACATCAGTTAAGCCTTGGTATATTGGCGGTGTCCTTCCCAACTTACTCATATTGTGGTTACCTTTTGAGCAAGAGTTAACCAGCATCTTCACTCTTTCATTCTTTCCATTAATAAAACCCCTGAGTTCTCCGTCTGATTGTTTTCATGTCATCCATTTTAAGAGAGAAACATCCTAAATTAATCGTACTTATTTAGTCTACCTTTAGTACGAGAGCTATCCCGTTTTTTTCACTCTTTCATTCATTCCTTCCACTGGTAAAACTCCTGAACTCTCTGCCTGTTTTTTTTTTCTTTTTGTTACCTGTTTCAAGAAGGAAGCATCCATATTTGAATTACTTTTAGTCTACCTTTAGTGCAAGAGTTAACCAGTATCTTCACTCTTTCATTCTTTCCACTAATAAAACTCCTGAACTCTGCCTGATACTATTTCTTACATTTTTCTTTATCACCTATTTCAAGAGAGAAACATCCTAAATTTAACTAACTCTATTTTAGTCCCTTTCTCCTTCATTTTTTTTTTTTCGGAGATCAGCAACTAAGGAATGGATGGGTAGGGAGATCTCTTACAGTCTTCGCAGCTCTTGATCAGCCGGCTGCACTTACAGTAATGCTACTTAGGGTCTTGATTACTTCCTGCAGATGCCGAGAGTTGGTGGTGGCTGACTCCTTCCAGGCTGCTGTCACTTCCCTGCTGGTGCTGATCATTAAACCATGAGTCTGTATCTCGAAACGCTTCATTCTTTCACCATGAATAATTTGAAGTGTCATAGAGGTGATTAATCAGTCTTTTTGTTTCTATTGACAATGCAGAATCCTTGTTAAAGTTTCACTCGAATCATGAAAACATTCTTGATAAAAATAAATATATAACCTCCTACTCTGAGCCTGTGTAAAGTAGTCGAGATAATGTTTCAATGTGTTTGAGACTGTGGCCATCATGAGGCTGGGTAGTGAACGATCTACCTTGCTCACTGGAGTAGCAACAGTCATGACGAGGGCACGAAAACACTAATGTTTTTTTGTAGTTTATGAAACAGTTTTCATCATTGTAGAAACTAAATAAGAGTCAAGAATAAAGGAGAGAACTCTTAAAGAATACGATGAGAAAGTAGATAATGAGATAAAAAAAATAATATTGTTCCGGTCTGCTGGGGATCTGCCGTGACTTAAGTTTCATAAGCAGGTTGTCAATAGATCACAGCACTAAAAACCAAAACGTGAGCATGGTGTCAAGGAAGCTGAAGGTGTATGTAAATTAGGGTTACGATCACCGTTTTGTGTGGAGGAGGGCATGGATGCTTGTTGGTATGGTAAGGTGTTGTGTGTATAGTGTAGGTGGTGGCGTACTACTTGTATTGTTGTTATCATTATTATTATTATTATTATTATTAGTTTATTTTCATTACACCTAGAGTGGAAAGTGCATCCACTCAATAAAAGAATTGGATAATTTGAAGAGTTCGCATGTTGACGCAGACTTGTGCTTAGTGGCTTCCTGGCACCAGCACACAGCAGTGTTGGGACACCATCACTTCCCAATGAGTGTTAAGGTTGATGAAGGATAAAAAAGGGACATGTAAGGCATCAAATCAAAATAAAATATTTATTTACCCTTTGGCCTAAGTTAATCTAATGATAGGTCATTAAAATGGCCAGGTACCAGCCTTACATAAAGATACGAAGCCAATTTATACATGTACATAAGTATGGTGGCGCAGACGAGACTCCTCAGACGAGGGAGCCACGGCCGGACTTTGGCTTCCACTGCCGCTACGTGCTGACTACTTGTAACATTTGTAACACTGGGCAGCTTACATCGACTCATTGAAGACGAGACAGGGAAATGTTTGCCTAAGTTACTGACCAAAGCATTAAATCGGAGTCACCGTGCCGCTCGCTAGACCTCGCCAGGATGGAGGGAAGGAGGGAGGGAGGGGCTGCAGCTCCCCTCCAAGTAATGAGTACACTTGCAAGATATCGAAGCATTGAGGTGCTGGGAGTGACATGACAGATTAGCATTCGCGAGCGTTAGTGACATCCTGGGTAATTTAGTTTCACAGTAGGTTTTATACACTGAAGGAAGGTTCGCTACCAGGAGGGAAGGGCGGTGCATCCAGCTTTCAGTAAGTAAGCTGAGATCCACTTCCGAGGCCTCAAGTCCGTGTTGGCTCGGTCTCGTCCTTGGAGAACAACAACCGTCCCGAGGCTGGCTGGTGACGCCCTCCGCTGCTTCACCTCGATGCTGCTGCCCTGCACGTCAGCTATAACACATCGTATGCTTATGTAGGGGTTTTCACACTAGTCTTTTATTATGCCTTGATAAACTCGGTCAGGAAATAACTTTTTAGTTTAAAATCACTAGACATAAGAAAGGAAGAGAGGAAGAGGGAGAGACAGGAAAAGAATGAAAAGAAAGAGGGAGAGCGAAGGGTTTCGAGGCGGTTAGGAGTCCATAGCGCAGCAGCAGTCAGCACACTGTCCTCAGCACGCCGGCAGCCTCAGGATGCAGCCGTCAGGGCCCCGAGCAGCCGTCGCGCGGCCATCAGTCAGTGCGCCACGCAGCCCTCGCCACACTGCCCTTACTGCTCCTGGCTGACCATGTCCTCCTGAAGCAGAGAAGGGATTGTGTGAGGATGGCTTCTCGCGCTGTCAGGATGTCTTCAACTGTGGTCTGCTTCTCAGTCCATGGTCTAAAATACACAGAACATGTAGTGGACAGAATATAAAGGCATGCCTGAAATGCATGCGAGAAGCTGCCCTGTCATCAAGAAGGCTGGGCTGTTGCGTGAAGTCAGATGGCAAATTGAATAACCTACTGATGTGGTACGAACCGTGGCAGGTGAGGAAGATGGCGCGTGTGTTAACGCAGTTGTTCAATAAAATTCCCTGAAGGTTCAGTTACCCCAAACATTACAGTCTCTCTCTCTCTCTCTCTCTCTCTCTCTCTCTCTCTCTCTCTCTCTCTCTCTCTCTCTCTCTCTCTAAGAGCAGGCTGAGGTAAGAAACACATTTTTTGACTAAGCTGATCATATGAAATAACATCCATATTTACAGAAACAACAAACTCTTCCTATACTTTATATGGAAGATAAAAACCCCTAAAAATGTAAACATCTCAGGCATAACAGACTACCTCTTGGCCAGTGTTGAGGGGCAGGAATGTTTTAAGCAATACATTACGGGAAGTAAACTCATAAAAAATCTTGGAGCACTGACGCCTTTCCCTTCTGAACCACAGCGGAGGCGGCGTAGTCAAGAGTGAGAGTGAGTCTGCGTGACGTAATACTTATCACAACCCTTTCTTCTTCTGAGTGTGAATTTGAGCGGCGCATCAACCCTTGCAACCCTCCAGCACCAAACAAAGTACTAGTGGCAGCAGAGTAGACGTCAAAAGTTAAGTAACCTAACCTAATCTTCCTTCCACTGAGTTTTATCCTTCCCCTCAGTCCTGCGTCCCCTGATCTCCTGGGAATGTACCAGCTGTCAGGTCTTGCAAGGAAACTTTCGGCGTTAGACTGAGGGACAAGACAAAACGCAGTGGAGGTGAATACACATGGTCGTTTTATTTCTGACCATGATTGTACTTGTGGGTGAGGTTCGTTGCTAAGATCTCCATTGAAAAAAAATAAATAAATAAATAAAATAAATAAATAAATGTAAAGTTATTGTAGTCCTTTCCTCCCCCCCACACCTCTCTCCCTCTCTCTCTCTCTCATTAATCCACCAGCCTTATCCTCCCCCCCCCTCTCTCTCTCTCTCTCTCTCTCTCTCTCTCTCTCTCTCTCTCTCTCTCTCTCTCTCTCTCTCATTAATCCACCAGCCTTATTTCCTCCCACCGGTCTCTTCTAAGTCATTTTTCTGGTTCCACCCCTACCTCCACCCCTCAGTTCCTCCTCCCACACGGCCACGAACACCTGCCGGCTCACCTCTCATCGACCATTCATAATTACTCTCCTCAGCCTATCTTCTGCTCCCTCCCTCCCGCTGCACTTCGCTCATCGCCTACTACAGCGATACTCTTGCTTCATGTGCCTGGCCTGGCTTAAGAATATTTGCAAAAAGAGTTGATATTTTTTCTTTATTACATCTATTGGATTCCAGATTTCAAGGACAGTTTCAGTCTGATCTGGTTTTAGAAATGTACAAAAGCAGTTGATTTTACGAAAGCGATCCGCTTTAGTCAGTTGTATTCGTCAGTGGTATTATTATTATTATTATTATTATTATTATTATTATTATTATTATTAGTAGTAGTAGTAGTAGTAGTAGTAGCAGACTGGCACCTCAAGTATACATTTTTTTTTTCTTGGGGGGGCGGGAGTGGGAAGGACAGAGCCTCTCCTACATAAAAAAGAAGAAGAAGAAGAAGAAGAAGAAGAAGAAGAAGAAGAAGAAGAAGAAGAAGAAGAAGAAGAAGCTTGCCGAGGAGCCATAACAGCCGAAGCATTAATATTCTAACAGACATCCGTGCTGCAGTGCTTCCTCACGTGGTGCTCCTTGCTTGGTGTTCGTGAGGCGCATAGTGGCTTAAATAACAGTTGCAGTGTTCCCGCCTCCTCCTTCCCTCCCGTCCCGCCTCCTCCCACCGCCAGACAATGCAGTACAGGCGGGCGGCGGCTTGCTACTGACGTTCAACCCGCCCCTATAGATCCCTCTCTTTGTTCCACCACCGTCCCTTCACTACACTCGTTTCTCTTTCTTCCTATTGTTTTTTCCTCTCTACGTCCACCTCTCCGTTTTCTACCAGTTTCCTTTACTTGGTATTCCCTTCTGTTTTGAATCCAAAATCCCGCCTTTTGATTGTTGTTTTTTCGCATCTGTCCTTTCATAATCGTATTAAGGCTTTAGGTACTGGCTTCTCCATTTATCTTCTTCCATTTATCTTTCTTTCTACGCTTATATCCGCAATGTCTTCCACATCTGTTTATTAGACACTCTTCTGTTATCTTACTGTGAAAATCTCTCTCTGATTTCCGCACTTGTATGTCATTTTGTGTTTACCTTTATAATAAAAGAAACAATAGCTGTATAATGTCAATCGTTTCGTGAGAAGAAGGTTTTTTTTTTTTTTATTTATTTATGTATTAATTTTCAAGCAAGAACCCAGCCGGATTTTAAGGGATGAGACACGCGCACACCTACACTCCTGAGCACAAAAAGAACAAGGGTTATTAAGATACAGAGGGAGAATTCCTTACATACTTGGATAAAAAAAAAATAAAAACTGAATTATATGACTTTCAGGACAGATATATTCATACTTATGGACATATTTTCTCCCCCCCCTCTCTCTCTCTCTCTCTCTCTCTCTCTCTCTCTCTCTGTCTCACCTCTCCAAAGGACGCGCCACGTTTCCCGAACCGGAGTCTGAGGGCGGGCGTGCGGGCGTCTTTGCGGATGAGGTCGTGGTGGTCGAGGATGGGGTCAGCCTGGAACACGAGGGAGGGTCAGCCAAGTAGTGGACAGCCTCGAGGTGCATAAAGGAACAAGAGCCATATTCTGAAACTCTTCCACGCCGCATCCCGACTACTTCCAAAAGGCTCTCGTTGAAGGTACACGGGTTTTTAATTGTGCTTTTACTGGAGGAACACTCTTGGGAACCTGGTTATTGATCTTTGTGGACTTTGGAAGCAATCGTGATGGGGGAGCAGAGCGTTTCAAGACACGGACCCAAGAGTCACTGTCCATGGTGTTTAAACTCAATAGCCATAATAAATAATATCAGAGCATAGGAGCATAATGGGGTAGTAAGAAGCCAGCTGGCCTACACGTGGCAGTCCCTATATAATACACACCTACTTATGTCAACCTGTCATCCTTGTCCATGAACTGATCAAATCGGCATTAACAACTCTATGTAAGAATACTCTCTCTCTCTCTCTCTCTCTCTCTCTCTCTCTCTCTCTCTCTCTCTCTCTCTCTCTCTCTCTCTCTCTCTCTCTCTCTCTCTCGGCGAATATCAAAAGTGAATAAGTAAAACAAACAGAACAAGAAAATGAATGTACAGAATATATGAATACAAGGTTTAAAAAAAACACAGAGATTTAAGTTTAAATTAATGTTCATTAATATGAGTATTACTCTTTCACGAAGCCTTTTAACTCGCAGGAGGAATAGGAGGAGGAGGAGGAGGAGGAGGAAAAGAAAAGAAAAGAAAAGAAAAACAAGAACAAGAATAAGAACAACAACAACAACAAAAACAACAACAACAACAACAACAACAACAACAACAACAACAACAGCAACAACAACAGTACTATAACCAAGAACACCAAGAGCAAGATTACGAACAAGAACAAAAAATAAATAAACAAATAAAAAATAAATAAATAAATAAACAAAGACAATTAAAAACACTCCCCGTAGCAACAGCAAATGAAGCAAAGCAATACGATACAAGTTGTTGGAAAGATGAAGCAGAGATCACGTGCTGAGGAAAACACAGGTGGGAATTAAAACTCAGGTGTGTGAGACCACCTGTGGGAGTGAGTGTGATCTGACAACCGCTTGGATGATCACGGTTGGGAGAGTAATGGTGTGAGGGTTGGGGAGCTGTGAGAGGAAGGGTAATGGAGAGGTGTGTACTGGAGGAGAGGATGACAAGGTAGGAAGGAATATGTGCTTTGTGGTGGTGGTGGTGGTGAAAGGTGGAAGGCGTGTGGTGAGATTCATGTGTGATAAGGAGAAGCCTGTGGTTGTGTGGGGGGGTGGGGGAGGAGAGTGGCTTGACAGGTGTGCGGTGGTATAGTGTAAAGATGTGATGGTAGATACTCGTATGTGGTGGTGGTGGTGGAGGTGGGGAATTGAGAAGATAGAAATGTGTGGTGCAGATGTGTGGTAGGGAAATGGCAGGAAAAGTATGCAGTAGTGAGGAGAGGAAAGGGAAGAAAGACTATATCTCCATTCCTTTAATATTATCACCATTTTTACACAGATGTTTCCTTCGTCCATTACAAAGTTAGAAACCTTTATCCATCACGAGGTGTCTCAAGCTGTTGCACGATAATCTCAAGTGTAATAGTGAATAACTTTACGACAAAACACGCCATTTTTCGTAGACCTGAGTGCTTATTTAACAGTTTTGAGAGCGTGGCGGAGGCTTGGTACACATATGCTCCTGGTAATAGTGGTTTCGTGAGTAAGGAGTAAGAGGATAAGAGAGTGTGGGGAATAACATGCTCAATAAAAGGTGGTAGTCTGACTTAAACTTCCTCTTACTGTATATCTATTTAGTATTACCACTTTCATTCTCTCTCTCTCTCTCTCTCTCTCTCTCTCTCTCTCTCAAGGTCTTAAAATATTTATTTCGTTCAGGCTTTTTCCTTTCGATCTTTTTATTCGAGGCTCAAAGTTTTAGTTGGCTTTAATATTCTGTGTCTTTATATCATCAATGTGCTTTTTTTTTTCTTTTTCATTGGTAGATTACCTCAAAGTTTACGTCCAATTACTTACTAATCACTATTAATGTAACATGTATCTATTTTTTAAGGCCAGAAATGAACGAGTAAATAATGAAATAGTCAATGAAGGAAAATTAAACGCTTGCATAACCTCTGGCCACTGATCCGTCGAGCCCTCACAGTCAGCAGTTTGGTTACTATTCTACTTGCATTATTAATTAACCTCAGCTGATTCGAGTGTGTGACGTATTTCAGAGCATAACATTTCCCCGCATCAACACCACCACCACCTCCACCACTAGAAGTGTTGCTCATTATATGTAGCGCTCTTGTTTGTTTATTCATTTATATATTTTTAATTTAATGTAATATTTTTATTTATTTATTTTATTTATTTTTTAGTTAGTTTGCTGACGTTCTAAGTATACTATGTTCAGTCTTCTCGAGGCTACAATGGTATAGAAAAAAATATAGGTGAAAAAAATATAGGTTAATTTGTAGAGAAAAAGAAGTAAGGATGCGCCAGTCACTAAACACTTAATGAACCATCGACCTGTCTGTCTCTGTCTCACCTCGTCAACGTTCCTCTTGCCGAAGCGGAGCCTGAGGGTTGGCATGGACCTCTGAGCCACCTGCCAGCCCATGTCCCGCTTGCCGAACCGTAGTCTCATGGAGGGAGGGGCGCGGCGCTCCACCTCGTGCACCGCCAGTAAGTCGTACATGTCATTCAGAGCTGTAGAAAATACGGTGAGTAGTGGTGGTAGTAGTAGTAGTAGTAGTAGTAGTAGTAGTAGTAGTAGTAGTAGTAGTTTATTGACCAATTTAAAAATACAAATTGTAAATAAATGCAGAAAAGTCTAGGTTTATCTAAATTTACACACACACACACGCACGACACTTAGTAGACAAGAGGGACAAAATTAGGTAAAGTACAGAAAGGAAGGAGGAGCCGCGTATTAAAACACCAACCACATCAACACAACTAACACTCGCGGGAACTTGATTATTATGCACACTTATCTCGTTCCTCGCTGTATACCATTACCATTAACATCTACGGGGAGTTGAAGCTGGCTCCTCCCTTTCCCTTCCAACGAGCCCTCGGGGGAAAGGAAGGTGGAGAAAAGGTTGAGGGAAGAAGTGCACGGTGATAATGCCCTTAGTTCATTATCTCGGGTGAATTAAAGGCGAGTGAAGGACGTTGAGGAAGACAAAAGGGAAGCTTAATTATCAAACCGGTAATTTAGGACATTCAATTATGCTTTTTGAATTCACCCAAGAGAGAGAGAGAGAGAGAGAGAGAGAGAGAGAGAGAGAGAGAGAGAGAGAGAGAGAGAGAGAGAGAGAGAGAACACCGCGCTGAAATTTATATATATATATATATATATATATATTATATATATATATATATATATATATATATATATATATATATATATATATATATATATATATATATATATATATATATATATAAATTTTTTTTTACTACAGTACCTACGAAGGCCAAAGACAGACTCCGGGATCTTAAGATAGACGAGAGAAAACGTATATCATGTGTATGTATGTATGTATCATATATATGAAAGTATACTGCCAAAGGAGGAGGAGGAGAAGGAGGAGGAGGAGGAGGAGGAGGATAAAAAGTCACATGTAAGTAAATAACCCTTTCACTACTATTTAGCATATCTTAACTACTCTTAATTACATACATTAACTACTATGTATCATTAATTTTTTTGCTCTACAGCCACATGCAAACACTGTACTGCCTAGAAACTGCAAAATCTATTCTTTTTTTTTTATGCCTTTTCTTTCTCATAGAAGCTTTTAAAAGACATCATGGTTTCCTTTTAGTGCTGTAAATAGCATCATACCGCAGCGAAACGATTAATAGTTTGAAAATTCTACTCGGGTGTCGTAACAGTGTTGATTCTCTCTCTCTCTCTCTCTCTCTCTCTCTCTCTCTCTCTCTCTCTCTCTCTCTCTCTCTCTCTCTCTCTCTCGTTGCTCATTACTTAAGAGTTCTCGATATGACTAAATTTTTTCCCTTTATTCCCTTCATAGTTTCGTGTTACAAATGTCGCTCCCTCGCAACCCCTGTGCTGGTCTGCGCCACGCGGGTTATAACGTGCAGTTTGACGGCCATACAAGCAATTATACGAATACCGCTCACTAACTTTATTATCTGCCGTCCCCCCCCTCTCTCTCTCTCTCTCGTGGATACACACTATTTTCGCTGTTTTTCATATATTTTCTCAACGGAAGTGTGCCTCTACCCACGGACACACTCGGTGCACCTCCCCAGTCTGCGCCTCCTATACATTCTGTCCTCATGCCCTCCACCCCCTCCCTTCCTGCCTCCCTTGCACCGCCCACCTATCCACTCCATACTCCCTCCCTCCCTGCCTCCCCACCCCTCCCTCCACACTCCGCCTCCCTGCTTCCTTCCGTGCACTGAACACATCTCATCAAAACTGCCATCATAAATACTACACTGTTACCAAACGCCCCAAAAAATAGTGGGATGCAAAAAAAAAAAAAAAGAAAAGAAAAATAAGGTGTCACATTTTCGTTTATTCATTTTTCCTGATCATAATTAAGTTTTCCTGTTATCATTATTATTATGTTGTTTTAAAAGTTTCATTAATTGAGTAAGAAAAGCAATTACTAAGTTGTCACGTTTCTTGATATTTTTGTTTATTTATTTATTTTTTTTTTTTTTGGGGGGTGGGAGAAATAAGGGTTGTTATTATTTTGCTGGTCTCTAAATGTCAGCTAAAAAAAAAAAAAAAAAAACTCACATTTCTAAGCTAAAAAAAAAATAAATAAAAAATACGAGGAGTAATGATCACGGTCCGTTCATCCTGTACAAACGCTGACATATACGAACATACAAAAAATACACATATACATAACAGAACAAATAGATATACACATTTCTAACACCTAGGGCACAGGTGTGTGTGTGTGTGTGTGTGTGTTCGCGCGTCACCTTAAATACAAAAGATATATCACCAGCACACGTTCCCTGTTCAGCGCTACAACACTACTGACGGCGGAGGAGTAGGAGGAGGAGGAGGAGGAGGAGGAGGAGGAGGAGGAGGAGGAGGAGGAGGCGCGTGTGGTTCTGGATCAGGTCTTAATAACTCTGCCAGTGAAAAAACTATATAGAAACTCACATTCTGAATTCATAAGAGTGAGAGGAAAAATGTGATGAATGTATTTATATTCACTAGGCGTAAATGAACCATAGAGAGAGAGAGAGAGAGAGAGAGAGAGAGAGAGAGAGAGAGAGAGAGAGAGAGAGAGAGAGAGAGAGAGAGAGAAGCGTATAACAAGTAGGTGCACACAAACCACCCATTCCTCCCTGCCTCCTCCCACGGACCCCCAGGAACCATCACTAATCACAAGTATGTATATAAACATTTCGAGTCGATCCTTCGCGGTGGATTCATTCCCTCTATTGAGAAGCCTTTGACGGCCAGGCTTGAATTCCTCTCAACCCTGACGAGATGAGATTACTGGGTGAATGCCTCTGCCTCAACACACGTAATGATGCTGTCGTTTGATTCCACGCCTGCAGAGTGTAATTACTGCGGGTTGTGTAAGTAAATTGAGTTAGTACTTTCCGATGGACACTTACATATATTCTAGCGTGGTGGGAAGAGGGAGTAAGGTGGTGATGGTGGTGGTGGTGATGAAGTGGGTTAGTTAAAGAAAACCGGACAAATTGCATCACAGAGCCGCTCGCTGCGTCTACCGTCCCTCTCGAAAAAAAAAAAAATAAGATAAATAAATAAGATAAATAAATAAATCAATAAATAAATAAAATTATACATGGATAGACTAAGAAAAAGAGGCAGTTAATGTCAAAGAAAACTACTGGCACCTTGGTGAGTCTACAGCGTTTCATTAGTGATCAAAATGTGATACTTGTGGAGCGCCTCAGTGTTGTCGCCTCGGTGGTGTCAAGTGCCCGAGTTCTGTCTTTTCACTCCATAGGGTCGCTCTCCTTCAGCTCAAGCTTCCACTGATGAAATAATCCAAGCTCTCTATTAATAATCCAAGCTCCCTATCAATAACCCCAAGCTCTATTAATAACCCTAAGCTCTATTAATAAACCCAAGCTCCCAATGACGAAATAACAAGAGGTGCCAATGATGAAATAACACGTCAATATTCCTTTCTCCGTCTGGCTGTCTGTCTGTTAGTGTGTCTGTTTGTATTACGTAAAATTCTAGACGAGGGAGTTATTTTTTTAGTTATTTACGAAACATGGTTCAGTGAAATTTATTATATTTTTTTTTGTTTCATAAATCCGAGGTACATTTTTATCATCAGTATATTTCTTTCGTAAATTATTGTTAGAAGATTAGTATAATAAATTTTTTTTAGTTTATTATTACTATTATTATTATTATTATTATTATTATTATTATTATTATTATTATTATTATTATTATTATTACTATCATTTATTTATTTATTTACTTATTTATTTATTTTTTTGTCATGAAGTAGTGTTGGTCCATCGCCAGTCTTACCTTGTCGTAGAGAAACTTCTGTTACATCTAGATTGGGTGTCCCTGTGACTCTGTGGCTCCGTGGCTCTGTGCTGAGGTCGCTGCCTAAACACCGCCAGTTCGATTCTAGCTCATGAAAGTTTCTGAGTGTGAGAGGCTGTGTAACTCCAGCCGGTGCTTTATGATCACGTTGCTGCGGCGCCATAACTCAATAAATTCCCGACGATGCAATTGTTCACGTGTCAGCCATCGCCTCCGCTGAGCCACGCGACACGAGGCTGCAGGAAAGTTAGTTCGTGCAGCCCTCAAAGAGCCGGAGAATGAGAGAGGAATGCGTGCACCCGTCGTAGCCTCGCCCACCACAGTATTCCCAACGCTCCTGTGATTGCTCCGGGAGTATCGAGTCACCGCCAGACCGACACTGACAAACTTTATCACTTTTTATGAAGTAGAAATTAAGCGGGATTTTTATCTATTTCTTTATTTCTACATCTATTTATTTTATGTAAGACTGACAATGGCCAAAGGCAACAAAAGGAGTGAGTAAAAAGGCCCGCTGAGGTGCCAGATCCAAAATAAAAGTCAAAAGTGTCATGCAGAATAGGACAAGTAACAATGGCAAGGTACTCACTGTCATAGTCTACAGGGGTGGCGGTGGTGAGTTGGCACAGCAGGAGGCAGCAGCACACCAGGGCCACCCAGCACTTGACGCCGTTCACGCCCATCTCCTGCAACACAGAGACACATTGATTCACACACACGCAGACAGACAGACAGACAGACAGACACTTTACTGCAATGACAAGTAGCCCCTTCTGAGTCATAGGAAATTATGCTACACACTCTAAAATACTTGTAAACTCTCTCTCTCTCTCTCTCCCACACACACACACACACACATACACACACACACATTACTAATTACCTGATTAAACACAACTTCCCTTTATACAGGTAACTACTTCCGCGGGGCCTGTGATGGCCACCTCTGTTTTAATTAACATTCAGGTGGGCCATTCAGGAAGGGAGGCTTTCATAATTGCACACAAAATAACAGGGGCCTCGAATGAGCTGCGCAGGATCTATTGGCCCACTAACTGTCCCGGTGTGTAATTCTATCCGAGGGTTAGTATGTAGTATATGTAGTGCAGGGCCAAGGCGACTAGCTAGCTAGCTCTCTCTCTCTCTCTCTCTCTCTCTCTCTCTCTCTCTCTCTCTCTCTCTCTGAGTCACGAGAGAGAGAGAGAGAGAGAGAGAGAGAGAGAGAGAGAGAGAGAGAGAGAGAGAGAGAGAGAGAGAGAGAGAGAGAGAGAGAATACAACTGAACTTCAGAATAGAGTAATTCTTTCGAAACAAAATGAAAGAGAGAAACAACTGTTGTTTATTTCATATACATATCATATTCGTGTTTTCCCATCTGCCTGACACACCTGCTAACAGACCGCCATTACTTTGGATGGCGGGGAGCACTGAATGACTTACGACTCACAACAAGGTCATATTGGTCAGCTAAAGTTGTCATTGAAAGCCAAACCACTTCTACATAAAAGTATTGCAGTGAGTGAGGACCGAACTGGCAACACTTAGACCCCGCGCTGAGCAATGCACCACGGAGCCAACGGGATCCGACCCAAGGATGAAATATTGCCTAATGGCTCAGGAATTTGGTGCAGCAGGAGTTACGCTGAAGTATGCTTGAAATGCTCGTTAGCAACACCCAAGCGTGAATTAATGGCTGAGGATTTACTGAAGCGGTTTCATATGTGTTCAGATTGGAGCTGCCTTTTGCCTTACTCTAATAACTGAGGCAGGGTATAAAGCTTTCATCTTAAGAATGAAAAGAGCAACAACAACGGCAACGACAATCAGTGTCTAAAAACTGGAACGAAACGAAAATAAACAACGACCTCGTTAGTTCAGTGCCGAACCAATACGGAGCATTAAACGATTACATATATTTACGGATGGAGATATTCGCTGGATATAGGTAGGTATGTTTTATACAGGGATTGCCACATGTAGGCCTGATGGCTTCTTGCAACTTGCCTTAAACTGATTCTTGCAGCTTCCTTTAAATGGATTATTGCAGCTTCTTTTAAATGGATTCTTGCAACTTTCTTTAACTAGCTTCTTGCGGTTTCCTTTAAATAGCTTCTTGCAGCTTCCCTTTATTGATTCTTGCGGCTTCCCTTAAACTGATTCTTGCGGCTTCCCTTAAATTGATTCTTGCGGCTTCCCTTAAATGGCTTCTTGCAGCTTCCTTTAAATGGCCTCTTGCAGCTTCCTTTAATTAACTGACTTCATGGAGCTTTCCTTAAATGGCTTCTTGCTGCTTTTAATAGACTTCTTACAACTTATGACTTCTTGCAGCTTTCTTTATCTTCTTATGTTCATATGTTCTTAACCCCCTGAGACGCCAGCCCATATCCCTCCTCAATACCACACACAATAACATTCCTACTGGCGCCGTAATAACTCCATTTGCCTTTTCCTTAAATTCCCTCCGTCACTGTCGCCGTTCTTTCCTGATCTCGAACTCCAGTAGGCGTTACTTGACCTCAGTGTGGCGGCACGATAATTCCATCAGTATCCTCAATATCCATCTCGTCAGCCTCGCCTCGCTTCAGCCTAATGTGATCCGGACAAGTGCTCGAGTCACCTCACTCTTGGTCTTGATCTTTTTCTTGATCTTGGTCTTGGATAGGACGCGACTCGAGGGTAAGTACCGAAGCCCATCAGAGTAGTGGATGAATGGATGGACTTTTCGGTGGCTGAGTCGATTAAATTTCATGGTTCCAAACTGGATTGTTGACGTCACTATATCTACAGAGAATTGTTTTATTTTTTTTTTATCTATTTATACCTTTATTTATTTACTGACTAAAAAAAAAAGTACTGGACATTCATACGCAATGGGAGTGAATGGTTAAAAATAGTTGTAAGTAATTAAAACAAAGATAAATAAATGAAAATAACTTTTATCTTTCCTCTCTCCCATCCTTCCTTCTTTCCTTTTGTCTCCTTCATTTCTCCTTTCCTTCCTTCTCTGTTTTCCGTCCATTTCCTCACTCCCTCCATCTTTCCTTCCTTTCCCCTTCCCTTTGCCTTCTCTCCTCGTTCCCTTCCTCCTCTGCTTTCCTTTCATCTCTCTCCTCTCTCTTCATCCTTCCTTCTTTCTGACTTTGATCTTCTCCTCCTCCTCCTCCTTTCCTCTCCCTCTCCATCCTTCCGACTTCCCTTCACCTTCTCCTCCTCTCCCTTTTTTCCCTCCCCTGCCTCCCGCCCCGCCCTTCAGTACCGCATGATGCATTCCCGGTAATATCCTACGATGTCGTCTCTTTAATCACTCGTCTTTTCCCGCGCTACTAATTTCGTGGCCCGTGATGGATCGCCACTGTGACTGCCACGCCACACTGCCAAGCCGCCTCGTCGCACTGACTGGCCAGATGAATGTGCTGATGCTAAACAAAGTATGGATTCTTTGTGATGAATGAATGAATGAATGAATGAATGAGTGAATGAATGATTCAGTTCAGTGTATTAATGCTAAAAAAAATAATAATATGGACCCTTTGTAATGAATAAATTAATGAATAGATGGATGAATAGTGAACACCCTCGAAAATCCCGGTGACTTCCTTTCCAGTGTGTTATAACTAGTTAATAAGGTAAGGCGCCGATTCGTTTGAAAATATGGGTCACAGCTTGCTCTAAACACTCAATACCTTCCTTTCCTCTCACCTAGATCCTATTATGGGCAGACAGGCAGGTAAGGCAGGTTCCCTCAGGTAAACAAAATCAGACCGCAGGTAAAAATAGAAACAAAGCCAAAAAAAGACAAAACGTTCCGCAACTTATGTGTATTTCTTTTTATACTTATTATTATTATTTTTTTCAGAGTTGTTATCTTTTTCTCTGAACTCGCGTCTGCCCTTCCCTGTCACCACCACACTCTCGGGAATCAATAGTGCCAAAAATCCTACCGTAAAAGATGAGAAGGGGAAAGAAAAGAAAGGCGTCCCGTATCGTTAATGCTCCTTTCGTATCTTCTTTCTATTCTTCCTATGCCTGTATCAGTTTCCATTTTCCTCTCCTCACCCACACTCATTCACCACCACCTTCACCATCACCTTCACCACCGTCAAATCCAGTAATGAATGCTCTCACAAACCTCATTGAAAGAATAAGTTTTTTCCTTCTTTTGTTACCACACCTGTCAAGTTCTTTCCTCAGTACTCTGTCCTCTCGTCTCTCTTATATCAGCTCTGGTATTTCTTATCATTTCCAAGTGAATCGATAGTACCAACAGGGTTAGTTATAAAGACAGTAATAAAAAGAGCAGTAAAAATGTCTTCAGTTTTCATATAACTTTATCTTGTGCTGGCGTCTGCTCCTTCCTACTCAGTGATCTCTCTCATCTCTTCCCATTCTCACATTCGTCAGTAGTGCGCCAACAGTCTTAACTCGAAGGGTAACAATAAGAGAAGTACACATCTTTACAACTATTCACCTGGAGTCTATGTCTAGGGCTAGTCATTTTTACTCAGTCCTCATCTCACCTTCCTTAACACTGTGCCTCTCACCACTGTCACAGGAATCAATAGCATACCAGGAGCGAGGTTCGAATGAGGATGATGCTAAAAAAATCACATACTTTTACAATTCATTACGTTGTGTTGGCGTCTATGACAGTCTGCCCTTTAGTTTTCCTCACCTTGACACACACACACACACACACCTACACACTCACATACGCCCATTTTCACGTCCTGCAAGACTATACTAATCAATGACGTCAACATTACAATTCAGCACCATCTCGGATAATTCTTTAGACCTCGCCGCAAAGTCAGCCCGCCCGGCGCTTCCTCTAATGAGTGATCGATGCACTCGGGCCGCTGACTCGCCGCGCCGACCCGGCCTGCACAAAACACATCGGTAACCAATATCTGCGGGAACACGTTGGTTATGGAGAGGACGAGAAGGAGGAGGAAGACGATGACGAAGAGGAGGAGGAGGAGGAGGAGGAGAACGACGACGAAGAGGAGGAGGAGGAGGAGGAGGAGGAGGAGGAGGAGGAGGAGGAGGAGGAGGAGGAGGGAGGACGACGACAACGACAACGACAACGACGAAGACTATGACGAAGGCAAGGAAAAAAAAAAGGCAAAAGTGAGGTAAGGAGAAGGAAGAATCCAAACAGATGCAAGTGTGTGCCTCTTCGACACACACACACACACACACACACACACACACACACACACACATGCGTCATTTCCCCCTCTCTTCCCCACCTCTTCCTTTATCTCCCCTCCTCAACGCCTCCTATTCCAATCACTAACAATGAGACGTATTCCAAAACTGCTCCAGGTGTGACAGGGGCAGTGACAACTACACACACACACACACACACACACACACACACACACACACACACACACACACACACACACACACACAAACACACACACACACACACATACACACAGAGTACATTCTTGGATAAATTCAGATACGAATATATCATTTCCTTCACGAACACGGAACATAACGTACCATGTACTACTACTACTACTACTACTAATAATAATAATAATGATAATAATAATATTAATAATAATAATAATAATAATGGTCTTCGATGCTTTCTCGTCTTCATCACAAAGGACCCACTGAGCACTAAAGGGTTGGAAAAATAGAAAACAAAACATTCACTCAATTTCCTTGCACATTAACACCCTACACAATCGGTAAATCACACTACACACACACACTCTCTCTCTCTCTCTCTCTCTTGGTACGTACACAAGTCACGGACAAGGCAAGGCATCTTGGAGAGGTGAGAGTATAATAATGAACCTGTCGCCTCCAGCATCACTCAAGACTCTTAGGGAAGGAGCAGCTGAGGCCTCGTAGAGTAAACTCCATTGTGGTGTGAAGTGGGTCGCGGCACAACAGCTTCTCAACACCACCGCTGCATCTTACGCCGTCTGTCCTTCCTGCATCCCTTTACTTAGTCTTGAAGGGATGTTGGTGTTGTGGTGGTATTTTGTTTTTGTCCTTCCAGGGTAAATATTTCCTTTTTTAATGTAAGAGGAACACTGACCTAGGGCAACACAAAGAAAGAAGAAAAAAATGTATATAAAAAGGCCTACTGATGATGCCAGTCCTCAAGGAGAAAAGTCAAAAGGACCATCCAAAATTGAGGGATAACTTGTTGATTGTCTGTCTGAGAGTTTATTTTGTGACGTACTTAGTGTTATCTGTTATTACATTATCTGTCATTTGGTTTCTCTTGTAATCTTTTTCTTAGGAAGAACAGCATCGGCGTAAGCTAAACGTTTCAATGTCACACTCACGTCGTCTTCAGTGGTTAAAATTTAAATAAAGGAAAAAATAATCCAAGAAACAAACATAAAATTACATGAAATTATAGAGAAAAGTGTTTACATCTTTCTTCAAGATCGAATAAGATCGGCAAAAGAGGTTTTAAAATACTTGAAAAAAAAAAAGGAAAGAAATCCCGGTTTGTTGCCACTCCCTCACAAGCTGCCAAACAGTTTCCAAAAGTCATCAAAAGCAGGTTGTTGGTCGCTGGGAAAAAAGAAAGAAAAAACAAGGGCCAATTTAGTTCATGAAGCGACTCGTTACAGCTAGTCTGGAAAAAAAAAGTAAAAAAGAAGGCAGTTTAAGAAAAAAAGTGAGCAAAGAGAAGCGTAAAAAGACGAAGACTAATCCGGTGCTTTTTCTTTGTTTTCTGCTTTACTGTATCATGAAAAGCAAACAGATCAAGGACTGCAAAGCAAATTTAGGATAGGTAAAAAAAAAATTACTAAAGGTTACTCACGCACACACACACAGCTAATCAGAAGAAGAACATAGTAAGTTAAAACCTATTCAGTAGAAGAATGACTGGTGCCTGTAGCCGCTGGTAAGTCTGGCTGGTTCTTGAGATAGGTGAGGTGAAGAGGAGGAGGAGGAGGAGGAGGAGGAGGAGAAGGAGGAGGAGGAGGAGACGACGTGTTACACAGAGATGTTCAACTTGAGCTGGCGAATGTTGCAAAAGTGGATAAGATAAAGTTTCCTAAGTTATCACAGGGAGTTAGCGGTGTTTATTTTCTTTTATTTGTTTGTACCATTGTGTTCTTTTGTACTCTTTTTTTTTTTCTTATGCCATTTTGTCTTTCTCGTTTGATGTTTTTTTTTGTTTTTTGTTTTAAAGCTGACAGTCGTTGTGACTCTTCTTTGGGGCCTGTGCACTGATGATGATGATGATGGTGATGATGATGATGATGATGATGATGATGATGATAATAATAATAATAATAATAATAATAATAATAATAATAATAATAATAATAATAATAATAATAATAATAATAATAATGATAAGAATAATAACAATACTAACAACAACAGCGATGGTAAAAAAAAGGTAGCAGAACCAAAGTTTAAATGAATTTCGCTTCACAATTTCAGAAAAAAAAAGAAGAGCCGAATAGACATTTATAAGGAGAAAACAGCTTCATCTCTAAGGCAAGACACCTGCAGTAAAAGGCTCGGTGAACGCCGCCAGGTCGAGAGAAGGGCGCGACGGGCACAGTACTAACAACCAATGATAACTAAGAGGCATCTCTCCTCTTATTCTTTCCAGTGGACACAAATAAGCAGCGATGAGAACGCGCATGTTTGGTTGAGAGGGGAGCAGATGAAGGAACTGATGAGACCATTCTCCACTAAAATAAAGAACGGATCAGCAGTTTCAACTTTTCCGTCGCTACAATGGCGGAGAATTATTTTTCGTGGTGCGGGATCCCCTCTGTTTTATTGATTGGTAATTGTTGTTGACTCAGGCAGGGCGCGTTAGTGAGAATCCAGCCAGTATTTACGTAACAGGCAAACGATACGTAACTGGCGTGTTTGCCCAGGGGGGCTGAGTGCTGAGATACTGAGTGCTCCTGCGCTTAATGAGTGGCACTCTTACCTGCATTAATAATGAGTGTTCTTTGCTCACGCTTGGTTCGGGGAATTATACACGTACATTCTTAGTTCAGAATTGAGGCAATATATAGTTGAGAAGCTGGTCTTCCCTAGCGTCTCATCCCTTCCCTCCCTCCCCCCCAAAAAAAAGTACATTCTTTTCCCAATGTGTTTTTAAAAATAGAAAGATAAAATTTTGTACGGTATGATAAATTCAGATTAGAATACTGTGCGAGTGTGTATATATTGCAGCATTAAGAAAACATCGGGAAATGGTCTCACAAGGTTATCACTCATACGTGGTCCACCCATACCTGGATTAATTATGACATATTATTTGCCTTATAGCACCTAAAGTATTACACCTGACAGGCAATTTCAGCTCTTCATCTCTTTGCCACAGTATTGTACCATATACTGCAATGTTAATACCACCATATCAATACAACTCGGGAAATAAAAAAAAAAAAGGCGTTTTGTCTTGCCTATGATGGCTAAATAGTCGTAGAGAGAGAGAGAGAGAGAGAGAGAGAGAGAGAGAGAGAGAGAGAGAGAGAGAGAGAGAGAGAGAGAGAGAGAGAGAATGTGTGTGTGTGTGTGTGTGTGTGTGTGTGTGTGTGTGTGTGTGTGTGTGTGTGTGTGTGTGTGTGTGTGTGTGTGTGTGTGTGTGTGTGTGTGTGTGTGTGTGTGTGTGCCTGATCCAGTGAGCTCTAACTAATGTTTCCCCAATGAGCAACACGAGTCATTCATCTAATTACACGACGCTTTCAGTGAGTGCTCGTATACCACACGCCTGCCGCCCTCCTGAAAGTTCACACGTCTTACGCTTCCATTGCCGTCACTTTGTACTCCACTAGCAACTGTCTCCACTACACCATTAGGAAAAAAAAAAAAGGAACACATTCTCTTTTACCAGGAATGGGGATCTGTTTTTTTTTTAAATTTTTGTCTCCCCCAAACAAGAATTTCTCACCAGTGTTTTGATTCCTTCATTTCCTCTTCACTGGTAAGCTGTGTGTAGTTGTACGTACTAATCTTCCTTCCTCTTTTCACATAATTTAGTACGCTGAGTTAACAGGTGATTATCGATGCCCTGAGAATGAAACTGGTACTCCTTTTGAGCTCATTTTCCTTAACTCTCGGGCTTCATTTCTTTCGCTTTTTTTTTTATACTTTTTTTTCTAGCCTTTCATCATTCATGCATTTGTCAGATCTTTTTTTTTTACTCATTCGCTTTTTGGTGTCTAAAGAAACTGCATAAATGAGTTTGCTTCTTATTTATTTATTTATTTATTTATTTATTATCATTATTATTATTATTTATTTATTTTTTTTTCATGGTTCCTTTCATTGTAAGGTGAGGCAAGGGAAAGACGCCTTGGGTCAGGGACATTCCCGCCCCGTGTTCCTGCCGGCCATCACCTTTACTTCTTGCCTCCCGCCTCTCATTTTCCCCAGACACTACCTCACACGTGTCATTTTATCAATACTTCCGTAGTTGCCTCATGACATTCCTTTAAGGAGGCCATGTCCGTCCTGCGCCAGATGAAGCCCGGCACGTCCAGGTCTCCGTGCCAACATTGCCTAGACTTGTCGCACCTCAAGGGACGCGCCTCCAGGAATCAGTGGGACTATCACCTGCATCTTTCCCGCCGCCGCCTCGGGTACATCACCAGCTGACAGCTCCTCATCAAGTGTAGCGTCAACCACGTGACCAACCTGTGAAATTTAACGGACAGCCGTGGAATTATGGGCGGCGGGAGTAAGGCGAGGCCCGGCCATCTTAATGACCCGTCACTCCGCTGACACCAAACCCGCGCCGTACACCGCATTCATTTCACGTCGTGCAAATTACATTCATTGAGATAGCATGGGACGGGTGACGTGCGGTAGACAATGCTGCCGGGGAAAAAAAAAAAAAAACCCTTGTGAGTGGGTCACCCTGAAGGTGTGAAGCTGTTATTGCACGTGAATTGCAGGAGACGTACTGCACCGTAGACTAAGCTGACCTACAAGCCACCCCCACCGCCCTCCACTCCTTGGGCAGGGCAGCAGCTGATGATTAACGCTCATATTACTCTTGCCACTTCTCCGACTTTTTTTTTTTTATATTTAAGGCTTTTCGATCACATTATTAATAAGTCTTTCATTAATCTGCAACACAACATCCGCACGTTTCAATGGCCTCACCTGCCTCTTTTTTCCGCCTCATGTATTGCTTCGCCATCGTCACCACTATATATATCTATGGTTCCACTACAATACCAAGACCTCACATAACTTTGCCCGCTCATCTGTCTATTCCAAGCTACCTCAGTAAAACTCCTTATCCAGAGAGGCGTGGTGTTTATCTTGCCCCCTCACGTCGCTGCATCTCCCTGGACGTTTGTTTGTGCTTAGACTTTTACCAATTGGACGCGACTTTTGTAAGACATGACAGAGGAACACTGTTGATTTACAATTAGTCGGGGAGTGAGTGAAGACAATGAGGCGGTGTCCAGGTGACTCGTTTGTGCAGTGACTTATTAGGAAGTTAATTTGTGTCTACTGGATTCATCGCTCATTAAGTGGACAAAGAGAACACGAATATTGTCTTCGTAGCGGAGACAATAAATATTCTCCCATGAATTATGTATTGATTCAAATGCTTTTCTTTTTCCCCCTCCAGTTTTTATTTCATTAGGAAGTTAAATTGGAGAACATTTGAGTATACTGATTTCTGACCACAACTTTACGTAAATGCTTTTTTTATGTGTTCAGGAGTCTGGCCAAGGGGAAAATATAATAAAAAACAAACACATACAACCTTCTCCATCGTCAGAGCGGGAGTTCGAGTACCATCACTACTCTCTCTCTCTCTCTTGAATGGTAAGATAGTTTTTACTCCTCGCTCTCCGAAGTCCTTTGACGGGAGCCAGATGTGTCAGGGCGCGAGAAAAGGCGGGGGAAGGGAAGAGGGGAAAGGATGTTCGAGGCAGAGTGGGAATAGGAGAGAGAGAGAAAGGGTGAAGTTTCGAAGGTGTGAAGGGGAGGGAATGAATGAATGAAGGGAAAAGGTAAGGGGGAAAGAGGAAAAGGAAAGGGGTGGAGTTGTCAATCTGGTTCATCACGTTTTTTTGGACATACTCGTGCAAGAAAAAAAAATAATAAGCAAGTGAAAATAAAAAAAAAAAGATACATTGATAGATAGTCAATTCATTGTAGAATACAGACAAACTGAAACTTCTTTTGGCTGGAGCTCCACAGTACAATAAATGACAAAAAAATGAAGACTATCACACACTATCACAGAAAAATCACACTATCACATAAAATCATAGATAGACAAGCTAGTTAGTCTCATGTCAACTTTCACAACTACGTCTCTTAAAATCCGCTAAAGCAATACAGTAGTTATCGCACCCTAGAGCACCTGAGCTATGAATATTATCAGATATTGTCTCTGGTCATGGCGAAAAGGCAGCCCCTCGCTTTCCGTGGCCAGCCAAGGTGGAGGTGTATCAAGGCACCAGTCTCGGGAGGAGGGATTGGTGGGCCTGATACCTTGCCTTCTCTATGGCAGGGAATAGGAAGCCACACCGCCACCTCACAGCGCGGGGGACCGAGGTTTCATTGCTACGCTGGCCACGCCTCTCGGGGGGATCTGTTCTCACACATCCTATTGCACTGTATGGTCTTTGTCATGGCAGCACACACACACACACACACACACACACACACACACACACACACACACACACACACACACACACACACACACACACACACATGTATGCAGCGGTGGTTGTAGTGAGGAGTGTATAACTGAAGGAAAAATCTACATAAAACCATGAAGACACGACCCCGCGAATGTAACTCATACCCTGAGCATGACAACTTTTTACATACAACTTCGTGAACACACACACACACACACACACACACACACACACACACACACCGGTAATGCAATGAATCTTCCTCACACGTTGGCATGCACGAACTAAGCACCAAGAAAACCTTTACGTATTTTCTGACACTAAATGAATGGGCAGCAATCCTCTTTAATGGGGAGTGGAATTCCTCCTGTTTTTTTTGCCCACACAGCCTTTCCCTGCACTTTTACTGAGTGGCGTTTATTGGCACAGCAGTTGCAAGGACCGGCAGCGCTGCGGGTGAGGGCTGGCAGCAAAGGGGATGGATAAAGAGCAAGGAACAACTTCTCAAATGTTACGCTAATGTATCTAGTGTCTCGCTTGCTTTCAATAGGCGGAAAATACTGCGGTTTTCCATTGACGTTTTCATGTTTCCACTGATAGTTTAACAAAGATTCTGCTTCGTCAGTGGGAAAAAGGAGCCATGAGAACCCTACTAATTGTCTCTGTTGGCTTTGAAAATACTGTTCATGAGATCGTATTTCAAGGGCGTTTCCATATTTCCAGTGATAGTTTAACAAGGATTCTGCTTTATCAGTTGAAAAAAAAAAAAAACCCATGAAAACCCGAGTAATTATCTCTGTGGGCTTTGAATACAGTGCTTATGAGATGCCAAACTGTTTCAGAATGTGGGTCCTGCACAGTGGCGGTATATACTCGTGCAAAACATTTTATTCGTTCACTTGTTCCTTCATCCTAAATTTGTTACCTGTTTGATTATTTTCTTATTTCTCAATTGTCTACATTGATTCTTTTCTCGTCTCTCATTGGTTATTCTGAAAACTGGGCATTACTCTACTGTATGTACACGTTTTCATTTATTCCCTACTAAGAAAGGCATTATTTGATGGATTTACTGTTATTTCAGTCTCACAAAAACCAGCTTTGTATGTGTGTGTGTATTCTCTCTCTCTCTCTCTCTCTCTCTCTCTCTCTCTCTCTCTCTCTCTCTCTCTCTCTCTCTCTCTCTCTCTCTCTCTCTCTCTCTCTCTCTCTCTTTGTGTGTTTGAAAGTTTGGTGGTGACGAAGCAACAGCAGAGGATAAGCAATAATATTTTTGCAGGGGGCATCTGATAAACATTCTTCCCACGTTGAGAGAGGCTTCGAAGTATGTGTATGTGCGTGTGTGTGTGTGTGTGTGTGTGTGTGTGTGTGTGTGTGTGTGTGTGTGTGTGTGTGTGTGTGTGTGTGTGTGTGTGTGTGTGTGTGTGTGTGTGTGTGTGTGTGTGTGTGTGTCTTTGTAAGCGGATAGGGAACATGGGCTTTTTGGAAATGCATCAGAGAGAAGGAAGAAAAGAATAAAGGATGAACAAAAGGAAGGAGAGAAGGAAGAAACGAAGGAAAGAAGGAAGGAAAGAAAGAAGCTTAAGGAAGAAAGGACTTATGGAGAGAAAAGAAAAACAGGTCAAAAGAAAAATGCAATACAAAGCCTATATTTGGAAAAAATCTCTTAATTAAAGTCAACACATGAACACAAATTTTAATCCCTGCCTTGAAAAACGTCTGGAAAATGCACCGAAAAGAACACACTTATACAGCAACGCCCCTTGACTAATGCGCCGGGCAGTTGGCGCACACCACTCCACAGACGAAGGAAAATGAAAGCCTACGAACAAGAGGGACTGACGAGGCACACTTTCCCATCCTTGGCGAAGTCTGCTGGATTTTATATCAGTTACCAGTAGAACGATCACATGCGCTTCTCCGCCACTTCTTGTTCTTCCTTCTATGCGCTACTGCCAGCTCTCCACGCTCCTCCTCCTCCTCCTTCTTCTTCTACTCCTTTTCACCTTATTATTCTGTCCAGTCCTCGCAAGTCGTTTAAAAGAAGTAAAGTGAGTTTCGTATCTCTGTTTATCTGCCACCTCTTGCTGTTCCTTCCGTGCGCTACCGCCAGTTCTCCCCTCTCCTCCTCTTCCTTCCTACTACTACTACTACTACTACTACTCCTCCTTTTCACCTAATTGCTCTATCCAGTCCTCGCAAGTGACTTAATAGAAATTGCGTGACTTTCCTAAATGCTGCAATACTTATGACGTAAGACTAAGTATGACTATGTATATATAAGTATTTCTCCCAAGTTTCTCCACTCCAAACTATACAAACGCTCTCTATATAGCTCTGATTTTGGTTTCTATAAGTCATATCAGTTTGACATAGCAGAGCCTGGCCAAGGGAAATACGTAGTTTGGCAGATGTCACTTCGTTGCATCTTTTAATCTCTTTGTTGTTTATTTTTGTATTCGCGTAACGTCGTCGCCTCTTCAGACAGGAAATATGCCGTAATGTCTCGCGTGTACTACAATATTGGTGTCATTTTTCGTTTCTACGTTTAAATGAAAAGGTAAGACTTAAAAAAAAAAAATGCTATTCCATGTCTGTTTGTTTCTTCTAATCTTTCCTCTACTCTCTACTCTTCTACTCCCTCGCCTCCTCACCTCATCAGATAGGACATATATAGTAATGTCTTGCGTGTATCTTGCTGTCACTCTTCGTCTCTACGTTCAAATGGAAAGAAAAAGATAAAAACTCCTGTTCTTCCTCCGTCTGTTGTGGTCTTCCATCTTCTCGCTCCTCTTCTACTCCCTCCTTCTTTTTCTTTTCGCTATCCTCCCACATCCTCTTGCTCTTCCTCCTCGTTAGTATGTCCTGCTCTCCCCTCTACCTGGTTCTCTTTCTCTTCCTCTTTTGTTGCTATCATCCCCGCTCCTGCTCCTCCTCCGTCTCCTCCATCCCCTAACACTTATCAGAACGTCAAGTAAGGAGTGTTCCTCTAACTGACACCTGTTGACAATCTACACGTACTATCTCTACGGCCCTCGCTATCACTTCTACCACCAACACCACCACCACCACCACCTCCTCCTCTCAATACCTGTACCCTGTGCCACTATCGCCTCCTGCAACGTGAGACCCACAGGTGCGGACAATTCATACTGTTATGCACCACCGAGTCAAGGGCCCCGAGTCTGAGTGGCGATAATTGTGGTGAATAGCACTTGCATATACTGGTAACTGCGTGCGTCATGTCCCCGCAGCGCTGCCCGGGAACAGAAAGGCAGGGAGGGGAGACAAGGCAACTAGAATTTGAGCTGTGTGAGGATAATTACAGTGGACGGCAGCGTTGAATGGCGGTTTGGATCGTAAGTGGGATATGGGTTTCGGCGTGCGTGTAATTGGTAGATGCAAGGTTAATATACGTATTTTGATTTTTTTTTCTTTCGTAATGACAGCGGTCATAGCGTGTAATAGTAGATGCAAGCTTCACAGATACTTATTTTGAAAAGCTTTTGTTCTACGGTAATGAGAACAGGTTATGACTTACGGTGTGAGTGTAACAGGTTCATGAAAGGTATTTTGAAAAGCTTTTGTTCTGTCGTAATAACAGTTTGCAAAGACTTGAAAAAAAAAAAAAACAGAGATAAGAACAAATGATTCCGTAACTTTCAAATGCATAAGTTTCTGTAGAAATGAAAAGTCGATTTGTCGTATGTTTTGAAGGATAACGGAGATGTTTTTTTAGAAATTTAATTTTTAAAAGGCTTATCTACAGCTGTACTTAATAAGATTACAGGAAAACTGAAAGAAAGCCAAGCAATTTAATTTCATCTATTTATTCATTTATTTACCTATTTGTCAAGAGCTGAAACGGAAGTAGTGAGGAAATCAAATGAGAACTGTACTTATTGAAAAAAAAAAAAAGAAAAAAAGTTAGTCTACGGCTATATGAACTGAGATCAAGGGATAGTGCTGTAAAGAGGCGAATTTGCAGCAAGAGTGCATGAGTAAGCAACGAAATATTGTGGTGTGAACGTGGCCCGTGAAGCCAACCAGCTGAAAGGGACCATTACACCCTCATCCGATACACAGCGCGGGATTAGCATGTGGCGGCGTGATGAGGCGAGGAGCTGAGTGTTGCGGGAAAATAGTGGAAGCAACAAGGGAACGAGAGTGGTGGTGGTGGTGGTGGTGGTGGTCATTACCGTGATGGTGGTGATGTTGGTGATAATGATGGTGGTGATGTTGATGATAACACACACACACACACACACACACACACACACACACACACACACACACAGTGCACTAAAAAGTATGTATTAATTAATATATACTATTCTATACCGCAAAAAACTATGAAAATATGGAGAGAGAGAGAGAGAGAGAGAGAGAGAGAGAGAGAGAGAGAGAGAGAGAGAGAGAGAGAGAGAGAGAGAGAGAGTGGTTTGGGAGTGTGTAAAAAAGCGCGAATGATGTTGTAAGAGAATGTTTTTGTGTTGGAGGCTTTGCTTCTTTTCAAATTGTCACGTTTGATTCGAATTAAATTTTTCTTTCAACTTCATTATACTTCGCCGTTCTTTTTTTATTCTCAAGTGCAGCTCGAAAGTAAGAAAAATATATATAAGAAGAAAAAGAACAACCACAAAAAACAACAACAACAACAACAACAACAACAACAATAAAAACAAAAACAACAACTACTACTACTCCTACCACGATAACTACCACAACAATTAGCAGACAACAACACTAATTACATGACCAGCAAACGCTCAGTATCAGGTGATTTACAGAATGTCAACAAAATAAAGGAAAAATGAGCCTAATATTCAATGCAGGATTCAATCAACACGGAAATTATTAGACAGCAATTATAAGTATTACACGCTACTACTAATAATGTGCGTCTGTCTGTGTGTGTGCGGGTGGAGGGGAGGTCTTTATCGGTGTCTGTTAGTCTGTCTTTGTTTACATCAGCATCTATTTGTTCTTCTGTCTCTCTCTTCTCGTTGTCTGGCTCTCTGTCTTCTTGTATTTATATCTCATCTATCTGTCGGAGCAAAGTGTTGAAACTGTACTCGTAGAAGCAATGAGGAAAGTCTGGAGCTTCATATGTAATGGTGATATGCTTCTATTTATCAAAACTGTACATAGATTTACCCCCCCGCCCGTCTCTCTCTCTCTCTCTCTCTCTCTCTCTCTCTCTCTCTGATGAAAGGAGACTCACAATAAAGGCACATATTTTTAAACGCTTCGATCTCTCATTAGGACCACTTCCAAAACCCACATAGATAATTAGTCAGCCTCTCATTACTGTTTTTTCCTTTAATAATGATGCAGGAACCTTACTGAACTATCCCTAGAAACACGGATGCATTCTCATCAACCCTTGCAGCCTCCACAGGAACGCTAAGTCAAGATAAAAACACTTAAACGATGCATGGAATTATTTTTCTTTGTTCTCACGTTATCTCAATAATTAGCTCCGTC
>NC_087171.1:15868266-15885766 GCF_035594125.1 Scylla paramamosain | reverse complement strand
TCTGATTTTCTCTTTTGATTTTTTTTTATTAACTATGTTTAAAGCGATTACTAGGGTTTTTTTCTTTTCCATGTAATTCTTTGTCAGTCTCATAAATATGCCCCACCAAAAAAAAAAAAAAGAAGAAAAGAACGGAACATCAAGAGTTACTTCAGTTTTTTCTCAAGGTACCTAAGTACATATTCTCTCACTTTGCTTGTTCTTCTCCTACCCCTGTCCTTCCTCTTTCTATCATCTCTAAATCTTCACTCTCCCTCTTCCTTTTCTATCACTGTTCTTCCCCTTTCCTTCTACCATGTGCGCCTCTTCTTTCATTATCCTCTTTCCTTCCTTCTTTCCTTCCACTTACGATTACACCCACCCACCCACCAACACATACACACACACACACGCACACACACACACACATATACAGGAAAAAAAATCAGGCATCAGTCTAGACAAGCAATTCACAGATGCATCTTAAGAGAAAGAAAAAAAAAAGACAAAAAAAAAAAGAAAGAAGGAAAGATAAGAAAATGTAAAAAAAAAATATCAGAGTAATTTTGTGGGGTTGAGTGAATTGAGGAGTGGGAGGGGGTGGAAACATGACAGTGGTATCCCCAATGAACATCCCCCCCATTCATTTACCTCCCTTCACCGAGATAAGGTTCAGCATTTTGTCCAACACTATAACTTCCCACGCATAATATTTTTTTTCTTTCTTTTCTTCCTCCTGCTCTTCCTTTCCTTCTTTCCATTCTGAGGTGACTGCTGCCGTCCTCTCCCTTCCTCCTCCTCCTCCTTTTCTGAGCTTCTCTTTTCACAAGTTAGGAAGGAAGAAGGTGAGATGAAGGAAGGAAAGAGAACGAGCGAGTATGGAAGGGAAGGAAAGGAGGAGGGAAGAAGAGAAGACAGGAAAAAGAGAAGTGCTACGGAGGCAAGTGAAGGAAAAGCTGGAAAACCGAAGGAAACAGAGAGGGAGAAAGAAAAGTTTTAAAGGAAGGAAGAGAGGCAGAAGGAGAGAGGAAAGATGAGGGAGCTGGGAAAAGTAAAGGAAAGTAGAGGAGGTGCAGGAAGGAATGAAGAGGAAGTAGCGATCATAGGAAACAGGAAAAGGGGGAGGATGTTTGTAGAGAGGGGAAAAAAAAAGGAGGAAAAAGGGGAATGAGAAGACGGGGTAAAAATGTGAGTATCAGGAAGGGAAGGTGAAGGAGGGAGAAAAAGGAAGGAGGAAGGGAACGGAGGGAGTGATGAGAAAGAGTAAGAAAGGGTGAGAAAGGGCAGAAGGGAAGGGGAGGGAGAGATCATTGGTGATAAATTTAGAGTAAGAGAGAAGAGAAGGAAATAGAGGGAAGGAATAAGAGAATTAAGAACCCTCTGCTATGTATTTTTATTCCCACTACACCTTGTCTTCTTCTAAGGGTGTAGATAAAATATTATAATTTCACTATCAACCAAAAAAAAAAAATGTATATAATTTCATTAAGGTTTTTGGATCATAAACTTTTTTGTATATCATTTTGCGCATGAACTTAATTAGATTTTATTGACGTTATTACTCTGAATTTTTCTCGGCTTAGTAATAAAACTTTGCAAAAATGTTATAAGACGTAAAATGTTTGTTAATGTGCTTCCTGCTTTTTTGTGTGAATTCTAATTTGGTGTCAATATCTATCTGTCTGCCTGATCACCTGTTCTACCTGTCTGTCTGTCTCTCCGTCTGTCTAACTGCGGAATCAATTTGCTGGAGGAAAATTTACATCATCCCTTGTAATGATTTTAAGACAGCGGTGTGTTTTTCCTTCCCATTTTACATCATTCCAGTTAGTTTAATTAAGCCGAAGGGCTTTACGTAACCACATACACGACGCTGAAGCGACAAAGCAACAAAGAAAAACTCGGAATGAAAAATAGTTATGAAATTCACGGAAAACGATAATTTCTTTTTACGCGAATGAAAGTAAAAGAGAGAGAGAGAGAGAGAGAGAGAGAGAGAGGAGAGAGAGAGATGAGAGAGAGAGAGAGAGAGAGAGAGAGAGAGAGAGAGAGAGAGAGAGAGAGATCCGTCTGTCCACATCTCATATTTTCACTGGCTTTTGATTTGACTCACGAAACAACCGCTAATATAAAGATAAAATAAAATAACTACACAAACCACAAACTCTAGGAAGGAATTCGGTCTATATAACTTTTAATGAGAATTTAGATGAGAGAGAGAGAGAGAGAGAGAGAGAGAGAGAGAGAGAGAGAGAGGAGAGAGAGAGAGAGAGAGAGAGGAGAGAGAGAGAGAGAGAGAGAGAGAGAGAGAGAGAGAGAGAGAGAGACATAAAAAAAACTCCTTTACCATCCCTCTCTCTCTTTCACCACTTGGCGGACCAGCAGCGAAAAAAAAAAAAAAAAGGACACATATGTTGGATTACAATTTGATGACTTGTCCACTAACTTCTGATGAGCGTGACTGAGTAAATGAAAGGACGGTGGATACAGAGGTGGAAGGGAATATAAATTGGCGATAATGAGCTGAGAGAAGAGAGAGAAAAGAAGGAAAGGGAGATAAAGCGTTAATGGAGAGAGAAAAGAAAAGGATGTAGACAGGGAGGGAAAAACGAAGGAGGAGGGAGAGGAAACGTTAATAGAGGGAGAAGAAAGAGATGAAGACAGGGAAGGAGAAAAGGAGGAGGAGGAGAAGGGAGAGGAAACGATAAAAAAAGGAAAAAGGCAGAGGGAGGAGACAGGGAAGGAAGAAAGGGAGATAGACGGAAAGGAAGGACTAGATGGAGAGGAGGAGGGAGAAAGGACTAAGAGGATGAAGGATGGGAAAAAAAAAAATGTGAAAGGGGGCAAGAGGAGGTGATGGAGCAAAAGAAAATTACTAAATATAGAAAGGAGATGGGAGAGAATATGGAAGTGAAGAAAGGCTGGAAGGAAAAAGAGAAGGAAGGAGTGACTGCAAGAGTAAATGAAGGCTGGAAAAGGGGAAAAAAAAAACTAAATAGACGGACAGATGATAAAGAAAAGAAAGAAAATGGGAGGGAGGATAAGGGTTGTAGGGGAAAAGAGGACGAAGGACCAGGAAAGTGAAAGGGAGATGCGGAAAGAAAAATGATTAGGTGAAGTAGAAACTAAATAGGAATAGAGAAAAGATAAGGAAGAGAGAGAGAGAGAGAGAGAGAGAGAGAGAGAGAGAGAGAGAGAGAGAGAGAGAGAGAGAGAGAGAGAGAGAGAGAGAGAGAGAGAGAGAGCAATATCATCCAATACTTTCCCACCATAATTGCCAACTTGAAAACGAATGGCAGTGGACGTAGTAAACTAACTCGTTTCCTTAAATTTACTAACTCGTATGAATCTCGTACAGTTGCCCGGAGTAATGATGCCAAATTCTTTAAAATGCTTCAGAAAATTATGTAGTACCAATCAAGTAACCTCAAGTCCCACATTCCCATTCTTCCCTCGTCCTTGCTGAATTCCAAAGAACACAACGTAAGAAAAGTAAGGAAAGGTGCAAGAAACATACCTAACCACCTATCACACCAGTCTATAAACTTATCTAATCTTCTTTTAAAAAGCTTTCTATTGACTCGACGCTATCCACCCGGGCTTGTATTCAGTAACGCTTTAGTCTCTCTCTCTCTCTCTCTCTCTCTCTCTCTCTCTCTCTCTCTCCTCTCTCTCTCTCTCTCTCTGTCTCTCTCTCTCTCTCTCTCTCTCTCTCTCTCCTCTCCTCTCTCTCTCTCTCTCTCGACTATTTTCAAAAGCCATATAGATCATTGTCCAGGTTCTCAAGAGTGTTTTTTCTGCTGATAATATAGGAATGCTGTTAATCTGTCACTAGAACCATAAAAACACGCTTAAAAACCTGCTCAGCTTCAATTAGAGCCTTCTGTAACCACAATCAAAGTGCGGCCAGAAATGTTTCAATACTCCTTGATTACTGAGTCTATTCTAGCAATCCACCACTACGTCTGAGAATCATTACCTTCCTATCTCTTCTTCAACCTACGTACTGTACCTTTATAAAACTTGAACCCATTACTTTCAGTACATAAGCATATAAACAGCAATAACTCATCAATTTACATTTTAATTGATTAATGTTCCATTTATAAACCTGCAATTTTCAACTCGAGCCATCGGTACATCTGTAGGTGAATACGGGCGGGGATCCGGAAGAAGTTCTAGAGGGAGGATGTGGGAGAAAAAGGAATGGGAAAGGCAGGAGCGTTGGCGGAGATGAGATAGCTGGGATGGAAAAAAAAAAAAAAAAAAGGACAAAGTCGATGGATGGAATAAGAAAGAAGCGAAGGTAAGGAAGGAAGGTGATGTCTGGAAGGAGAAGGGAGACCAAGGAGAGAGAGAGAGAGAGGAGAGAGGAGAGAGAGAGAGAGAGAGAGAGAGAGAGAGAAGAGACAGAGAGAGAGAAGAGAGAGAGAGAGAGAGAGAGAGAGAGAGAGAGGACGAGAGAGAGAGAGAGAGAGAGAGAGAGAGAGAGATCAAGCATTCATGATCTAAAATATTCTTTCACCATCCGACACACACACACACACACACACACACACACACACACACACACACACACACACACACACACACACACACACACACACACACACACACACACCCTTCCACTCCCCCCCCCCCTAATCCCAGCCCTGTGCCATAAACATTACAGTAATTCACGAAAATAACGTCACCATTTAATTAAACCAGACAGATCTGTTATGGCACATTCACACTTTGCCTTTCATCCTTTACCAGTTGTCTGTGTGTGTGTGTGTGTGTGTGTGTGTGTGTGTGTGTGTGTGTGTGTGTGTGTGTCCTGTATTCATTCCATTTATTCCTTTGCATGACCTTCTTACACTTACTACTAAACAGTCCCATCCCTCATTATCTCAGTATTTCAATCATCTCCTTCCCGCTATCAAGAGCTAACGCCGCCCTTCTAACACCTACGCAAGTCCCAATAACCCGCACGTGCTCCTCTGCCTTCCTTTCCCTTCTCCTTATTTTGCAGTGCGTGAGTCACCCTTCACTTACTTCAACAAGATCAAGTAATTCCTCTTTCTTGTCTAATTTCTCTCTTATTTTTCTTCACCTCCTTCTCCTTCTCCTTATTTTTCCTTGTAATTTTCCCCCTTCTCTCCTTATCCCTCATAATTTTTGTATTTTTTTCAGTTCTTTCTTCTTTTCCGTTCTATTTTTCTCCTCCTTGTTTTCGCTTTGATTATTCCTCGTCCTCCTCCTTCGTTTCCCTTTCAATTTTCCTCCTCCTTCTCGTCCTACTCCGTCAGTGACATTTCTCTCACGGGATATCAGATTGCAGTCCCAAAAACAACCGTAAGAACTAACGGGTTTGCGCGTCTTTGTATCACTTTGCCCTTCCCTCGAGAGGTGCTGAGCCTTATTATATTATTGGCAGGTGAAAAGTAGAGACGCAGTAGTAATTAAGAAGTTTGAATTGACTGGGTCCATGTACTCTCTCTCTCTCTCTCTCTCTCTCTCTCTCTCTCTCTCTCTCTCTCTCTACATACGTGTCAGTGGTCAGTTTGTCAGTTTGTCTGCCGCCACAGCCTCACTTCTACTCCTTCCAGATGTATGTGTTCGGTTATCGCCCCACACGGAATAGTTCTGGGAAGGGAGCGTGATTTATCCACGTAATATCTAGAAGAGACAACTCTCCTCTTTCTCTTTGTAGCTTCATACGTTTTCCTTCGACCTTCATATATGTTTGATCGTTACGTGAATCTTACACTTCCTTCCTGATGTCTTTTAATCAATCACGTAGTTTAACAAAAGAAGAGAGAAACAAATAAAGAACGCATCAAGGAAAGAATGAAGGAATTGAGTAAAAAAACAGGTGATTTGGTTCAGTATCTTAAGTATCGTAAGGCCACGTGAATCTTATCTCTGACTGTTAATTACTCTATGACATCTATTGCTTCACTTGAATAGCCCCGAACAATTTTACGGAGCCAAAATAAAACTGCAGGCTTCTGAAGATTCTTAACTACTCGATTATTTATTCATTTATTTTTTTGTTGATGGTGTGTGAAAATTAAACTCTGAGTTTGTACGAGAACATTTGATCAAGTTGAAGGTGAAGCCACAGCAGAAGGGTTAAAACAAGCCTTGCCGAATGCTTCACTTCACCACGCCTTCACGGAGTAACCAGTAACTTTTGTAACTCTTCATTAATCTGGTTCCTGAGTGACTTCAACGGCCATCCATTTTTGTCGCCAAGAGGACGAACTGGTGTCCATCTTTTCCTTTTCCTTTTTTTCATAATGATCGCTCTTTGTCAGTCCTCTCTCTCTCTCTCTCTCTCTCTCTCTCTCTCTCTCTGTCATACATCACTTCTTTGAGCTTTTAAAGGCAGGTGCATGAGAGTGATGGGTGAAAGTGAGACAAAAGGAAGGTAAGAGTTAAAGGTAAGACAAGGGAAGGAAGGCAACAGGTGGAGGTGAGGGACACGTGGGCAGGGGGGAGCGGGATCTGTGGGTGGTAAGATCTTGAAACTCAGCAGATAATCAAGTTACAGCTCGACACTCACGGTTCACACTTCCTGCTGGACAAGTTTAAGGTTCCTTGTTTTTCTCGACTTGATAATTGCGTCTTATTAGCGACATTAGCAAGTTAAGGAGAGGAAATGTAAGCAGAGGAGCCGGGACTTCGTTGCAGCGTTCACTCCCCGTTTCTCTATTTTTCGTAATGAGTGAAGTGTGAGAATGGAATCCGTAGAGTACAGTTAGCCTTTACCAATGTTTTCTAATGCGTTTTAAAGGCTGGGATGATGCAGTTCTTTATAATACTCAACAGTGGAGCGAGACGAATCAAGATTACACAGGAAAAGCCACAAACACTCTTAAATAAAAAAAAAGAAATGTCATTTCCTCTCTTAAGAAAGAAGAAAGTGGTAGCAAGCTCATACGTAGACGTCATAGAAGCAAAACTATTCAGATTCATAAAGGCTAGTTACTTGTGCCTTCATGTCCTCGTTACTTGACCTTACGTGTCTGTTAATCTTACCGCAGCCAGGCCACGCACCCTCTAAAAGCTCACAGCAGACACGTGGGTTTGTGAGTGAGTGTTGAAGGTCCGGTAATGGCGTGTGTCGGTGACGTTAACAGCTATTCACTCAGGAACATTCACCCTTGATATGCAGACGGTGATATACAAGCCAAATCAAATGAGCGACGACTGCAATAAATACATGCAGACGCAGTGCTCCTCCTTCCCTCCAGCCATCAGCCGCGTCAGAAGTGATGTACCTGCGTATAAAACGAGAGAGCGTCTGCACCTCGCACCAGCCTCATTTCCGTGCCTTGGCCCCGCACCAAGTGTCACCTGCCGCTATCTACCTGTCTGGCTGGCGACATGTGGGCCAACCGTCGCCACGTGTTGATACTACATCTATTAATTAGTATTACAGAAGCCTTAATTATAATAATGATGTTGGTGATAACAATAATAACAATAATAATGAGGGGTCGCATAGTTTGTTAAGTAGATAGAGTATCGCTTACAAAAGACTCTCATTAAAAAATTTTGTCCAGAAATATTTACCTGAGGCTTGAAAAATAATACCAAAGGGAATAAAACATTTTCCTGTTAAGCTTAAATGATGTACGCCAAACTAAGCAACAATACATTGAGAATGAAAAATAATGATGCTAATTGCTAAACGTAAAATTCTGATGAAAAAATTAATTCCATTACTTCCCGAGTGCAATTTTCTGATCAAAGAGCATTATTCATGAGTGCATTACAGATAAAGGACAGACTGCTTGGATTATGCAGTTATGTAATGTGGCCATTGCATAGCACCAGAGAAAAGGGATGAAAAATTGTTGTTGATAAGAAATGACTGATATACACACAACCACCTATAACCACACACACACACACACACACACACACACACATGACACAGGTAAGCAATGCCTTTCCTTTACCGTGTGTGTGTGTGTGTGTGTGTGTGTGTGTGTGTGTGTGTGTGTGTGTGTGTAGGAGTAACACTTCTCATCCAAACCAGCCACCAAAAGACATTGAATAGGCAACAGATAATAATAGCAACACCAACAACAACACCATTAACATACAAGAAGAAGCAGCACGGTTTCCTTAGCCAGCCAATCTTCACGTTAAACTGTCTGACCAAGGAACAAACACAATGTAGAGACACCTCCATTTTCATTCCTCCTTTCTGGATGCCTTGAATTCCTATCACGTGCAGCCACCCCATTCACGAGAACATCAACTCAGCCTCATCATCGGTAACAAAAGACGCCTGGGTGCAGCTTCACGCCAGATAGCACGTCACCTTCACATCGTGGTGGAGTGGGCGGTGGTCGGTGGTGGCTCTGTATCTGATTACGTCACTCTGCCTCTCCCGCGATGCTGGTTATTCTGAGGTAGTTATCTATTCCTTTGACTGTAGTGTGGGTCGTTTATAAGCACTGGTTCAATTTAGCTTGTTTGGTTCACTGGCGGTACATTAGTCATCCATCTCCTGAAATTCATGGTCTTTCTATATTTGCCCGAAGTCATGTCTAATCTGTTGTCCAAGTTGTCAAAAAAGTCTACTATCAATAGGAAAAATATTGCTGGTTTATTTTCGTACCGTGATTTCAGCCGCCTGACCAGAACTATCTTATCTATTTCTTGTTAATTTGTATCATTCCTATTTCCTTTTCCATGACTCGCTTACTTCATTTAGTCTCGTCACTAATACAAAAACGTCAGATTTAGTAAGACGACTATCTTTCTTTAAATTGTCGACTTAAATTAGATCTTTGCCATAAGATTCTTGTTACTACTGTTTGTAAATCTTTTCATTTACTTATAATCATTCTTATAATTCTAATAACGAGATGTTCACGCGTAATTATACTACGAGATAAATATTTCCCTAACGAGGTTGTTGGTACAGATGTATTGAATCGCTATAATAATGAATTTTCTGAAAGCCTTTATAGTCACTCCATTAATCACAGTGTGGGGATGAGCGAGCGTAATTACAGAATGACATATATATTTCCATCCACTTAATGAGATCGTTGCTGCTCGTATAAGAATATTAGCTTGATATAATAACTAACCCTTTGGTATTTTTTTTACCATACGAATAGTTGAAGTGTGGGAGTGTGCGCGTGGTGATTTTAGTAAATGTCAACTTTCCCATAGCTTGTGGACTTAATAAGATTGTGGCTACAGAGGTGTCAAATAGGTATAATATGTAATAATTCAATGGCTCTTATAATCGTTGAAATAATTCTAATGTTGAAATGTACAGATGTAATTCTAGTACATGGTTTATTTGTCCAATACTTGAGTTGTTAATTAAATCGTTGCTACAGGCTTGGTAAAACAACTAATTTCATCACCAACTTTGTTAATTACTCACATAATTCTATTGTGCGAGTGTGGGAGTGTAATTTTAGTACTGGAAAATAGATCTTTTTACCTTAGCAACTTGGATCGCTGCTAGATATAGCTTGGTGTGATAAAATTTTCAGTCACTTCATAAATACTCAAACAATGCTAACGTGTTAATGTGTCACTCTATTTAACTCTACTTAACCTTTTGACTGCTACAGCTGCTTCTCATCCTCGTATTACAGTTATGCAGGGTTTTGAAAGACTACACTCACAGCAAAAGGTATCATCGAATATCTAGCAAAGTTGCTAAGTAATTGTAACTTAATTTTTGATGAGTTAAATTGTCTAAGGTTGGTTAAAACTAAATTACATGTGGCACTGGCAGTCAAAGGATTAACCTCACCTGTAATACTGCCTAGCTTTTCCCATCCTAACTTCTCCCATGTGACTACTGATATTTCTACTTCTGGTGCTGTCTGCCACTGTATCTAGCACGTATCTTTCGTTATCTGAACTACATTCGCTCACGCACTTCATCAGACACGAGAATGACACACAAGGGCGGCATACCAAGCGCTCGTTGTTCTAAATACAAGGATAATGAAAAGTGACGCTGTGGACTGAGTGGCCGCTGAGCCAATAGTCGTTTTTTTTTATGATAGGATTAAGTGCTAGAGAGAGAGAGAGAGAGAGAGAGAGAGAGAGAGAGAGAGAGAGAGAGAGAGAGAGAGAGAGAGAGAGAGAGAGAGAGAGAGAGATTATGGTATCGTTATGCATATTTCCCATTGTGTGAGATATTAACTAAAAGCGGTAATGAGGAAAACTTAGTAAACTATAAAGCAAGTATGAAAAAGGAAAATACGTAATTTATGGAGAAAAAAGTTAAAGAAATAAAATGAAAAAAAAGTGTATGAATGAAAAGATACTAAGATGTAATTTCCTTCTTAGACTAAAAATGGAGGCGGCGAGAATCCAGGTCATAGTGTTAAGCGACGTGTGTCATTTCTTCTCGCAAAGTGAAGGAAAGAAAAACATGAAAATACGTAGTAGAAAAAAAAAAAAGTAAGACATAACAAGACTGAACTCAACAAAACACACTCACGCATATTTCACAGTAAAGCAACGTGGGAAAAAAATAAATAAAATAAAACTTCTAATACTTTACACACAAACCAATTAGCGAATGAAAAGAAACTCCGCCTTTTTTTTTTTTTTGCTCACGTAGAGAGAGACGAAGTGTTATCCATAGCGCGGAAACGACAGCTTCATCACGTGGGAGGAAGGAAAGACGTAAGACTGAACAATAAGTGTTGCCAAAACGTAGGAATGCAGCGGTAATGGGTCAATTTATATGCAGTAACACGTTGGGGGCTAATTTGTTATTGTAATGCCTACTTATCAGGCAGACAGATCTGTGTGTGTGTGTATGTGTGTATGTGTGTGTGTGTATGTGTGTGTGTCAGGGAGGGAAGCCAAGGAGGGCGACCAGTGTTTCTGTAGCAAGTCGACCAGCGGATAAAGACAGTGCATGTCATCATTGTTGTCACCGTCATTATTTCCATTGTGGTGGTGGTGGTGGTGGTGGTGGTGGTGATAATAATAGTAATAATAATAATAATAATAATAATAATGATAATAATAATAATAATAATAATAATAATGAAAGCTATCAACAACATCACTTTCATTCTATTACTACTACTACTACTACTACTACTACTACTACTACTACTATTATCATTACCACCACCACCACTACCACCATCACCATTATCACTACTACAACAGCAATTATAACAACAACAACTACAATCATGATTTTCTACTACCAAAACTACTATAACGATCACCATCACCACTATCATTAAACACCACTTTCACCACCAACGTTTGCGTCCCATCTCAAACGTTCCCAACTTACAAATGACTTCACGAACAAGCCTCGGTCACTTCTCCACGCATAACAAACACTCCATGCTCTTGATCCCTTGCTGACAGTGCGGGCTTAACACTTGAGCCTCTAAGTAAGTGCTGGAGAGCGTGGGAGGGAGGACGGGAAGGGACCTGGCGCTGGGAGTGGCTGGGAGTTGGTGGGAGTGGGTGAGCGGGGCAGGTTGGGCAAGGAGGGGTGTTGGGAGGTGTGAGAGTAACCAGCACCTCCACCCATTATGCCAACACAGACCAAGGGCGGCTATACATACTCATGCATACACACACCTATACACCGGAGTCGCTCCATGTAGTTTGAGTGAAGTCTCTCGCATTAGCATGAAATATTTCCATTCTTTGTTCGACCATACTTGTAACATTACAGACGACGTGGGTGTTGCGGGTGAGACGGCGTGGGCAGTGGAGAAAAAATGATCTAAAAAGGGATTTGACGAGAAACAAGAGACACGCTAATTTGTTAGAGAGAGAGAGAGAGAGAGAGAGAGAGAGAGAGAGAGAGAGAGAGAGAGAGAGAGAGAGAGAGAGAGAGAGAGAGAGAGAGACAGAAAGAAACAGAAAGACAGAGAGACAGACAGACAAAGAAGCGAAGAAAGAGACAGAGAGAGACAGACAGTTAAAACCAGACGCAGAGACAGACAAACGGAAGAAAAGCCCCACAGAACTCACTGCACTGGCCACATTCTTAAGCACACGCATCGATCGATCCCTAACAAAATACCGAACTCACACTACAACTTCGAGGTCTGAAAAGAGACTTCGGAGAACGTACCTAGAAGCGGATGTCAAGAGCTGAATTCAAATAAATCGAGGTATTATCACGGTATTTTATTCTTCCAGTGGCTGTGTGGTTAAGAGTTGGGTGATACTTCTGTCCTGCTGGTTGACGTGGTAGTACTAGGAAAGGCTGCTATGAGTAATAACAACAGTACTGAGAAGGCACAGTGAGGTTTGGTGTTGGACAGTATTATTAATTTTCATAAGTCTCCATCAATTGATTCTGTACAAGTCATGATCTCTCTCTCTCTCTCTCTCTCTCTCTCTCTCTCTCTCTCTCTCTCTCTCTCTCTCTCTCTCTCTCTCTCTCTCTCTCTAATCTAAAACTAACACCTATATGGAACAATATACATTTCCTTTCCCTCTTTTCTTGGTCTGCTGCATAGCCCTCACCTTGCCTCCTCTCCTTGACCAGACATCAGAACCACAATGATAGCAACACGGGGACTGTCCTTCTCTGGTTTGGGATCGTAGGTGGGTCACACTATCAAAGCTACTTACTGAAACCTAAGCTGCTTACAACGGGCCACGTGAGGAACCAGGTGCAGGCCGTTTACGTTTGCTAAGATCACTGTGTGTCTATTTTACTGTGGAAAATGGAGGACAAAAAGCTGAATGAATATATTAATGCTTAATCGTAAGATAACCGCTCGTATTCATAAACGGTCTGGCGTGTCAACTCATTTTAACAGGTTCTAGTGGAGGTTCCCGAACTTTTCAATGGTGATTTCATGATTCTAGTGACAGTTTAAGAGTCATCCTGCATTATCAATGGGAAAATACGACAATGAGAATTCGACTAATCATTTTTGCAGTCTTCGAAATGACGGAACAGAGAAAATGTGTCAATGTTTAATGGAATCTTGTAATAAAACAGCTTAAGTATGAAAAATAATGAAATGTATGTTAAGTTTGCACGGTATATCATTAGAACAACAAAGACTTACATAAGTTATTGGGTGAAATAGGTAGCCTCAAGCTATTAACAAAATGAAACACAGGTAATTTTGAAATGCAAAATTGATACCAAGAAAGCATTGGAATATGTAAACACACACACACACACACACACACACACACACACACACACACACACACACACACACACACACACACACACACACACACACACACACACACACACACACACAGTAGAGAGAGAGAGAGAGAGAGAGAGAGAGAGAGAGAGAGAGAGAGAGAGAGAGAGAGAGAGAGAGAGAGAGAGAGAGAGAGAGAGAAAGCAGACACGAAATAGAACTGTATCACAGTACACAGCCAACAAGAGACACAGGCGGCCGCAACACAAATACAGAAGCAGCAGCAGGAGGTGACATAAGCGCCGGTAACTCTTGACCCATTGCTGCTGCAGGAGGAGGCGAGGGAGAAGCGAGGGCCCTGCAAACCACACGCCGCCCTCTACACGGTAATGACGCGCTGCTCTCAATAACGCCTCGATGCTGGCCGTGTTCATGGGTAATTATTCAAAAGGCGCTCGATCACACACCTCCCACGAATGTTCCCACTCTCCTCTCTCTTATATTCCTCCTATCATCACTTTCTGTAGTCTCTCTGACGACTCTACATACAACACCAAGTAATTGTCCACAACTTTTTCCACTAATCTGTCTTACCTACTCTAGCGAAACTCCTCATTTTTTAATCCTTATATAAATCCTCCTCACAGTTATGTCTATATGTCTTTCTCGCATCTCTGTATTGATGGTCGATAACCGTCTCCGTAAAATAATGAAAGTTTAAAGTATTCTGTATCGGTTATCAGCTGGTTATCAGGAATATGAGAGCGTGGGAGACCAGGGTTGGCTTGGGAATGACCTCCTGCATCATGCCTTTCATCTTGCACAGCCACAGGTCTCTTGCCCCAAAGCATTCATGTTTTTTGTAATATCGGCATAACAGCTGCCTCCTGGGTTATTTTCCTTCAAGGCCTTTTATGCAGCATTACAGAATGTGGGCATTGTATTCTTGTTCTCTCTCTCTCTCTCTCTCTCTCTCTCTCTCTCTCTCTCTCTCTCTCTCTCTCTCTCTCTCTCTCTCTCTCTCTCTCTCTCTCTCTCTCTCTCTCTCTCTCTCTCTCATTTCGCATGCTATCCCATTACGTTTTAACACTAGGTCACGGCCTCATCTACCACCACCACCACCACCACCACCATCACCTCCCACCTTCTTTGTACCTCGCTATTGGGTCAGATGAGTCAACCACCTCGTGCGTTCTGGAGTTCAAGGTTCATTTCGGTGGCAAAGCGGGTCCCACTAAAATGTGTTCATGCCTCTTTCAATTAATCTCTCCACTGTCGTCTTGGATTACTGGGCCTTGATATGATGGTCTGGTGTGAGTGTAGAGCAAAATTTTGAAAGGTATTATTAATGGCAGATGGAAGTAGTCAACCTTTTACTGCATGTAGTAGTTTTATTTGAAGTTACTGTAGTGAAGTACCGAGTGCATCACTTGTTGTTGTCAAAGGGGTTACTGCTACGGCCAAAATAACTGTACTGTTTTTCTTTCTTTTTTTTTTTTCGTGCTAATAGTATATTCTGCAGCTTTTTTTTTTTTTTTTTAACTCACAAAAACACATACATTACTTCAGCGACTCCTGCCGCTGGTCTCCACCCCATACTGCAAATGGCTGCGCGTAGCTTTAATGTCTGGCCCAAAACAGCTCTCTACGTATGTCATTTTCCCGCCTGACGATGAAATCTGCAGCACCCTCTGGCAACACGGTTTTTTTCCTCTTATCTCTTGGGCAAAATACGCACTGTGCCGCCCTCACTCCCTTATCCCGCTGAGGGTAAACACAGAGAGGTATGTTCGTGTCTGAATTTTAAAGGTCTTCTGAAAATAGCATGACCTCACACTGAGAAGAACTGACTGTGGATTCTTTCTTTTACACTTTCTATAAAAATACTCATTCCTTCAGCCATATTGTTATAAAGATTCCTGCAGTTTGCTAGATTTATTTATTTATTTTTTTTTATTTCTTAAGCATCAATTTGCATCATTTTCGTCGTTGTCTATTTTGGAATATTGTAGAAAGACAGATGCATCGACGTAAAGCCGGGATGTACTGGCTACGAGAAATGCCATCGGAGAAACTGAATCCTAGAGACGAACATTTGGGTTAAGCATTTTCCGGCGTGTTCGGGTCAAGATCATCAAAGCCTGAGTAGATTTTTGGTCAGCCGCGACTGTTCTGTAACCGCACCCCAAATAGCTTCATGGTAGAGAACATGGTGTTACTTTTAGCAGCTGTACATTCTTTGTTATGGTTTAGTGGTTGTACTTTTCATTTAGTAGTGTTGTTTATCCATATTTCAATCTATCTTTATCATACTTTTCTTTTCTTGGTACACTACATTCTTTCATTGTTCCTTTATCAAATGCACATTCTTTGTTATCAAGTTGCTGCTTATTCTTTTTATGAATGATCTGATTTAATTTAACTTAGTAGTGCTGTTTATCCGTATTTTATTTTTTCTTTCTATATCTCTTCTTTGAGTTCCTTTTTTCTTGGCACACTATATTCATCCATTGTTCCTTCATCATCTCTTTTATTTCCCTTAACTGCCATGCTATGAATATCATTAAATATGTTTTTTTTGCGAAATTTTCTCTTTCCTTAATCTTGCTGCAGATGTGTAAGTATAAGCACCAGGTAAAAAATAGATAAATAACACGTCAAATATTTATAAAGCAAATAAACTGTCATATATATGTATATATAGATTTTTTTTTGTCAGACATCTATTTCAAAACCTTATGCACGCCACCTTTCATGCTTTTCAAATAAATTTTCGATATGTCACAGGGACCTCTGCCTAACTACCTATCAATTTATCAACACATCTATCTATCTCCCTGTTTTCATCATCATATCTATTCAATCTATCAATCTACTCACTTATCTATCCATCTACAACTATTTCCACCACAATGTCTATTCACCACATATCTGTCTACCTATTTCCACCACCACATATGTTCAGTCTATCTATCAGTCACTCTACTTATCTATCTACTACGCATTTCCACCACTACAGCTACTCACCCTATTGTTCATCTCCTCGCCTTGTCTCTCGCTCAAACAAAGCCTGGGTGTTTATAAGCTCAATTGAGAACGCTGTGCGAAAATAGCTTCAGCGTATGATGATTAAACAAAGGTTCAATTAGCAAGTATTTCAGCGGCAAAACTAAGGGATAATCATGTTCTCAATAATTACCAAGAGAGAGAGAGAGAGAGACGGAGGAAGAGAGAGATAAAGGTAGGGAAAGAGAGAGGGGGAGATGGAGGAAGAGTTTCCTTCTACCTAAAAATGAACATGATGAAAGATAATTTCAATTCTGTCCACTGAAGAGAAATTAGAGAAAATTGAGAGAGAGAGAGAGAGAGAGAGAGAGAGAGAGAGAGAGAGAGAGAGAGAGAGAGAGAGAGAGAGAAACTGAAATAACTCTATGGTACATGTTCATCTATTTATAAGAACCAAAATTATTGGAATGAAAAGGGAAAAAAAGTGAGAGAGAGAGAGAGAGAGAGAGAGAGAGAGAGAGAGAGAGAGAGAGAGAGAGAGAGAGAGAGAGAGAGAGAGAGAGAGAGAGAGAGGAGAGAGAGAGAGAGAGAGAGAGAGAGAGAACTGAAATAACTCTATGGTACATGTTCATCTATTTATAAGAACCAAAATTATTGGAATGAAAAGGGAAAAAAAGTGAGAGAGAGAGAGAGAGAGAGAGAGAGAGAGAGAGAGAGAGAGAGAGAGAGAGAGAGAGAGAGAGAGAGAGAGGAGAGAGAGCAAATAAGCAAGTGAAAGAACAGGTGAATGCAAATAAATGCGGAGAAGTATGTGGATATGTGATTAAAATAAGTGAATGAATGATAACGAGCGAGTGAGTAAGACAGTGAATGAATGAAAGAGTTTGCATGAATAAGAGAGTAAGAATGAATTACTGAAGGCGCCTGAGTGAGTGAATGAGTGATATAATAAGTGAATGAATAATGAATGAAGGAGTTTCTTTTTTTTTTAGACAAATTAACAACAGGCTTAAAGCAACACGGTCTATATGTTGCATGAATAAAAGCAACACTGAATGACTGAAGGCGCCGCAACACTTAAGTCTAATGGAACGGTGAGTGAGTGAATGTAGGTGAGTGAATGGGGTTGTTGGCGGGCTGGCGTTAAGTACACAAGCCCGAGGGGATAAATTAATAGCTTGTCTGATTACCTTGCGTACGTCCACTAGTTACAAGTAGGTTACAAGCAGCTGGTGGTTCCTGAGAGGTTATGTTGTGGGAGATGTTTGTTTTTGGTGGTCGTGATGGTGGTGGTGTGGTTAGTTAGCTTGATTAGCAATTTGACTCACTGACTGACAGACTGACTGGCTAACTTTAGACTGACTGCATTCGTTGAT
>NC_087171.1:15775766-15858266 GCF_035594125.1 Scylla paramamosain | reverse complement strand
CACACTTCAAAGTCCTCGTATATAAATTGGAGAGGCTTAGCAAACTTCATCTTTCCTTAATCACCCACAATCTCAGGAACTACGAGGCATAAGTGTCTGGCTGATTAAGAAGCAATCAAGTTGTTCTGCAATGGAGGAGAAGGAGGGCAGTGTCATCGTCGTGTGAGTTTTGGACATACATGGACAGCATAACATCCTCGTCATTACCAGTTTTAACCCCTTCACTACGATATGCAACAATTCACAGCACTAAAAAGCAATACATGAAATCTTTACAAGCATCTACAAGAGAGAAGGGTATAAAAATCATTGACTTTGCAGTTTCTACCGTGTATAATGTTTGGAGGTGGCTGTACAACAAGCATAAATGTCTCAGAATGGCTAATGATTCAGGAAAGATGTGTCAAATAGTTTTCTCAGTCATCTCTATCAGGCGGCCGTCTGTTCCAACTCTCCCCACCAAACTTTCCAGACACATTCTTAAACGCTTTGTTCTCTCACTAGGGGAACTTTCCAAGCCCACTTAGATAAATTATTCGGATTCTCAAGATATTTTCTTAACTAAAGGTGCAGAGTTTCCGTTAAGTTTTCACTACAGTCATGAAAATAATCTTAAAAGGAAGGACCTGATATAAATCTTTAAGTGGTATAAGAGTTATAATAAGGGGGACGTAAGCAAAATTCTTAGGATCAGTAACTAGGATAGAACAAGAAATAACCGGTTCAAGCTTGAAAAATTTAGGTTTAAAAAGGAGATAGGAAAAAACTGGTTCTCAAATAGAGTGGTAGAAGAATGGAAAGGTCTCAGTAATCAAGTTGTTAGTGCTAAGTCATTAGGGAGAACTAATAGATTAGAAAGATTTCTGGATGGGGATGACAGGTGGAAATAGGTAGGTATGATTCATACAGGGACTGCAACGTGTAGGTCTGATGGCTTCCTGCAGCTTCCCTTATTTCTTAAGTGACTGATCCAAGGCCACGTAGATCGTTATTCGGATTCTCACGATATTTTCTTCACTAAAAGGTGCGGAGTTTTCGTTAACCTTTCACTACAATAATGGAAACTGTCTACAAACCCACAATAATTTCCACGAGATCATGTTGGAAGTGACCGAGATAAGGTGCCGGAGTGTTTGAAAAGACCAACCTTTTAATTCTATCTAGTATCTGTTCTTCCTCCGCTCATTATGTGTGGGACGTACGGTTCCCTCCCCTGCACGATACATAGTGCAGTTGACGCAGGGAGTGTAGCGCTTCGTGTATTGACAGTCGGTGTTGTTACTGGTAGTAGTAATTACTCGTGCTTTTTAGACATGGTTTGAAAAATTAATCCGGAAAAGTTTATCATTTTTCTGTATGTAATAAATGAGTGGAAAAAGTGAAAGAAGGCTGCTATTTTCGTTGTTTATTTATATATCTAATACATTTTCTCTTTTTTTTTTGTTTTGTTTATTCATTTTTCTTCTTTCGACGGGGACAGTCTGATGAACTAAATGTGTGTGTGTGTGTGTGTGTGTGTGTGACCACGTACGCTTATAAACATCACAACTCATCTCTAAAATAAGAGTAAGCAAAGGACAAAGTGGAGGCGACACACAGCACACCAACACAATGCGTCCCATCATCTGGCGGGGTATGGAGTCTGTAGGAAACACACCTCTTCATTTAGTCACCTGGCGGGCTGAGTGGAACCGGGGGACTGGCAGATAAAGTGGGTTCAGACTCTAGTTAATGTTTTTCACCAAACGGAAAAAAAAACAAATAAATAAATAAAAATAAAAATGCATAATGAAGTAGAGGAGAGAATACCAAGCAGGTGGTGGTGGTGGCGGTGAGTCAAGAAGCTGTATAATGAGATGCTACACCAAAGCTTCTGTATCTCTTTCTTCAGAAGCGAGCATCCAAGCGTGAGCCGAGGGCTTACCCACACGCGCGGCATTAAGAGCTGGGGGGCGATATTCTAAACAACGAGAGGTAACAGGTAAAACATACATACGCCATCAAAGGAGAGAAGATGGATGGCCTCTCTTCTCCACCCAGCATCCCACGCGCCTTCACAGCCAAAGGTCTACTCAAGAGGACGAACAGTACACTGCATCATACCAAAGGAAGTTTCAGCTACGTGTGGTGCACTCCGGTTACTCCGGCCACAAACATTCCATCAAAGAGGTGATATGAGAAAATACACCACCAGGTTGTGTGTGTAAAGTAATGTATCCCCTCAGCTGCATCGTTGGGAGGAGTCATTCACGCTACGTCTATTACATTATGGTTGTACTTTCCTCCCTTCAAAGAGATATGACGCAGAGAACACCATTTGGTTGCACGTGTCTGGTAAAGTTTTTGCTAGTACCTTTGCTGAAGAGAAAGCCATTGTTAGCATGTGTGGGTGGTATAGTGACTCCTCTCGACAATATCTTTGGTGGAGAGAGAGAGAGAGAGAGAGAGAGAGAGAGAGAGAGAGAGAGAGAGAGAGAGAGAGAGAGAGAGAGAGAGAGAGAGAGAGAGAGAGAGAGAGAGAGAGAGAGAGAGAGAGAGAGAGAATAAAAAAAAATAGTTTCTATAAGTCTCTGAAGAACAAAATACGAGTATAACCAATAAGTATATGTTTTGCAAAGTCTCTATCAACATGATCTTTAATGGAGAGGAGAATTTAAGTGAAGATTCGTGGAAGAAAAACAGAGCAAAAACTATATACTCCTATTTAAACATGAACTTAAAACCTGCACCACAAATATAGATATCATGAACCCCGTCCTGGCAGAATCACCTGAATCACACTATATTAATGCAAGGAAGGTGAGAAGAGCCCTGCACGTCTCATCTTACTCTGTACACTCCCTGGATCACTTGCTCCCTTTAATCACATTTCATAGTTCTCGAATCCGTGTATTCTTTTGCTCCAGGAGACTGAGAACCTGAGAATGTTGACGCAAGTTCTTATTACAGACCATTCATTCTTATTTTCAATCCCCACCTACGCTCACGTGCCCAATATTACCAAGTGCTGGCGTGCTCCTCAAACTACACGTATTTTGGAAGTCTTTGGGGTCTCATAAGGACTGTTTTCAAAGGCCGCGGAAATTATTAACCGTATTCTCGTAGGTGTTATCCTACAGTGATAATGCAGAGTCCTTATTAAACTAGCACTAGAAAAACGAAAACTTCAAATACTTCCATTGCAGAGTGATAAAAATAGTCGACGATAAATTGAAAAATGGAGTCCGTGGATCTTGACAGAGAGAGAGAGAGAGAGAGAGAGAGAGAGAGAGAGAGAGAGAGAGAGAGAGAGAGAGAGAGAGAGAGAGAGAGAGAGAATCAGAGGCAGTTATCATTGTGGTCAGTACACCCATTAAACTCGACACGAGGACAAGCATTCCCTGACCCTCCACTCATTATCTCCACTCATACAACCCCCCCCCCCCCAGTACACTAATCCCTACCCTAATGCATTTTTCTTTTAGCACGAGTAACTGGTTCATTTAACTCTCTCTCTCTCTCTCTCTCTCTCTCTCTCTCTCTCTCTCTCTCTCTCTCTCTCTCTCTCTCTCTCTCTCTCTCTCTCTCTCTCTCTCTCTCTCTCTCTCTCTCTCTCTGTGTGTGTGTGTGTGTGTGTGTGTGTGTGTGTGGAGAGGGGTGGGTATGCGTGTATGAGAAGCATTGGCCGAGGACAAGAAGAAGAAGAAGAAAAAAAGTCTATTGAGGTGGCACTTCCTAAAGAGCCAAATGGATTACTAAAAATTGGAAGAGGTTCATAGGCCTAACTAGATGAAAATAGGGCAGCAGCAAAACCTTTCTCCTACTCATACTACAGAACAAAACCACAGGACTTAACGCAACCCTCCCATCACTCCCCTCTCTCTCCCTCTCCCTCTCATCACCGCTACTCCACCTGATGGCCACCCCAACCATTAGGCCCCGATGTAGCAAAGCCCCAGCCTGCCCGTGACGAGAGGAGCAGCGGACGAGGGGATCCTGCTAACCCAAGGATAATCATCTCGTCGGCTTTATCTGACATTACCTGGACGCTCATCCCTATATCCCCCCCTTTCTCTCTCTCTCTCTCTCTCTCTCTCTCTCTCTCTCTCTCTCTCTCTCTCTCCAGCTTTTCTTCTCTCCTTCATCTCATGGCAATACAGAATCCCTCTCTCATTTCTCTCTCTGTCCCTTCCCTCCCCCTCACCTTCTCATGAGCCACAATTGTCACCATAGCGGTATCCAAAGCTCTCTCTTCTTATCACACAGCGTTAGGAAGTCCTCATCTCCCCTCATCACCACTTAGCTGTCCAATGTATCACCTTTCCCTCTCTCATCACAGCCTTTCCGTGTCACCATACACACTCTCTCTCTCTCTCTCTCTCTCTCTCTCTCTCTCTCTCTCTCTCTGATGTGCATGAAATCCGTCATGCTTTTAAAAAGTTTCTATTGGAAATGGTAAATAGTAACTCTCTCTCTCTCTCTCTCTCTCTCTCTCTCTCTCTCTCTCTCTCTCTCTCTCTCTCTCTCTCTCTCTCTCTCTCTCTCTCTCTCTCTCTCTCGCTTTCTCGTTTCTTTTCTTGTAGCTAGTGATCAAAGAAGAAAATGAAGAAGAAGAAGAAGAAGAAGGAAGAAAAAGAAGAATAAGAAGAAGAAGAAGAAGAAGAAGAAGAACAACAACAACAACAACAACAACAAATTGCAAACATTTCTCTAAACACCTTTTTTTTTCAGTAATGTCAATCGATCTTTTACTTATTCATTCTTTTCCTTTCCCCTCCCATTAGTCACGAATCAGTTTCCTTCACATACAAAAACGAAGAGAAGAAAAACAGAAGACATAGATCGTCAGTAGTTTTCTCGTCGCGTCCCTCAGGAGACACTTGTTGCTGTTTGCCGTGGTACATAACTATTGTTTGGCGGGTATGAGTGCTTGAGTCCCTTGCATGTTTGGCGTTCAAGAGTCGATGCGTTTGTTAAGAGTGATGGAGGAGTGACAGATGTATTTACTGTAGCAGATAATGAGGTGAGCTATTGAGGGCAGTTGTTGTTGTTAATGTTGTTGTTGTTGTTGTTGATGATGATGTTAGCATTATCATTACTATTATCATCATCATCATTAGTAGTAGTAGTAGTAGTAGTAGTAGTAGTAGCAGTAGCAGAAGTAGTTGAAATGCAGCACCTGACACAGAGAATAACACAGTAGATCTAAAACTACCTCCACCTGCAGCGCGGAAGAGGAAAAATGAAACGTGAAAACTGACAAACAATAAACGCCATCAGACAGAGGACAGACAAGGTGACATTTCGTAAACGGGAACGAGGCAGATTCAGACCACAGGGGTTCCCTTATCAGATTCCCGATAACTCCACAACACCCGTAATGATATTAGTAAACACTGCCCGCCCACACACACACACACACACACACACACACACACACACACACACACACACACACCGAGAGAGAGAGAGAGAGAGAGAGAGAGAGAGAGAGAGAGAGAGAGAGAGAGAGAGAGAGAGAGAGAGAGAGAGAGAGATTGTTACATAAAAATACAAGTAAAATAATGTGCATGAGTTTTACACGAGTTGAGCCTAATGATATAAAATTCTCACTATAATAGGCTTTAAAATATATAAAAAAGATATATATATATATATATATATATATATATATATATATATATATATATATATATATATATATATATATATATATATATATATATATATATATATATATATATATATATATATATATATATATATATATTTATATTAAACTAGTACACACACACACACACACACACACACTGATTCACTCTGTCTTCAGCCTCGCCCAAACTGCGGAGACAAAACTGAAAAATGATGAATAATTGCAGAACAGTGAGAAAAAATTTTAATTAAACCTAGAGAGAGAGAGAGAGAGAGAGAGAGAGAGAGAGAGAGAGAGAGAGAGAGAGAGAGAGAGAGAGAGAGAGACTAGGGACTGAGATCGTAACGAAAAGACTCATTTAAATGGAAGGAGAGGAAACAGAAAAAGAAGGAAAAGTTTGCCACCGCCCGTTTAAAAGGTTGGAAAAGTCTCCTCCTGGCGGCCCTCGAAGGAAGGTAATTGACTCAGACCTCTGTCTTGAGTTCACCGTCAGTCCGTCACTATCCTCCTCAGGCTTTACTTAATTCAGGGGCTGTGGATGATGTGAGAGAGAGAGAGAGAGAGAGAGAGAGAGAGAGAGAGAGAGAGAGAGAGAGAGAGAGAGAGAGAGAGAGAGAGAGAGAGAGAGTTTATAATTTTATCTCCCTCTCCCTCTCCCTCTCTCTCTCTCTCTCTCTCTCTCTCTCTCTCTCTCTCTCTCTCTCTCTCTCTCTTCATGTAAGGCATAATTTCCTTCCTATCCACACCTCAGTTCCTGCTTTAAGCATAATATACATTTAAGTTCACTCTGTCTTAATTGCTTTTGACTTAAGCTGCCTATGCACTTCGGAGGAGGAAATTAATACGAACGATCGTTATTAATTTCCTCCGACTACGTAAAAATTGTTTCTCTTGTGCTACAGTTGAGGAAATTTAGTAAATAATTCAACTCCGGCGTCCTGAAATCCTCAATTCCTGTTTAATGATAGAAAAAACTTAATTGCGTGAATGAACTTTGTAAAAATAACTAAATGAAGCAGATAAAGCATCGATAGAATCTTTAAGCGTTGGATAAGAAGGCGTCAAAAGGAAAGGACAAGTGACACACACAAGCAGAGCCATGACTAATATTAGCAGCTGTGTCCATATTCCCTGCGAGGAGCACAAAGCAGACAAAGGGACGCCTGATGAACTCCTGACGACATCCGACCTAAGAATACTGTTGAATACTTGACTTCTAGAGAGGCAACGCATACGCTCCTTTCTCCTTTATCAAATACTTTTTTTATTCTCAACCACATTCCTGTATATCACTGTATATCCTGTACATCTATCATCCCCATCCATAAATTTGTCTAGTCTTCTTTTAAGGCTCCCTAATGACTACAACAGCCCGATTACTGAGAATATTCCATTCAAATACCACTTTATTTGAGAACCAATTCCCTTCTAAATCTTTTTAAATCCAACTTTAGTCAGCTTGAACCCGTTATTTATTGTCCTATCCTTATTACTGACCCTGAGGCTTTTGCTTATGTCATTCTTGTTATATCCCCGATACCATTTAAAGACCTCTATCAGATCGCTTCTTAGCCCACGCATCTCTAAGGAATGTAAATTTAAAAGTCTCAGTCTTCTCTCTTAAGGAATACTCTTCATCCTAAGAATAATAATAACACACACATAAAATTAAATAAAGTTCAAAGCATACCATCACAGGTTTGGCCACAACGTCACACTGGTCATGATGATTCAACATACAAACTGGCGTGTGTTCCTTTTTCAAATATTCATGAGAGGCGAATGTGACGGTGTGGCGTGGCCGTCCCTCACCTGGACTAGCCTGGCACCTGCTTTGTCAGCCTCGCGTCATGGTACTCACCTGGAGAAAGAAAGAAAACATAGTGGTAATGCAGGTTTGCAGGATAACATGCTGATCTATACGCTAATCTATACGCGTTGGACATTGCATTCACCATGACACGCACACACACACACACACACACACACACACACACAGGGTCTAAAATAACGAAGAATAATGGAAATTCGCTTTTTGACAATGTTTACGTATCAAGAATAAACAAACATTTCGATAAACAGCACTTTAAAATGATTTCATAACTAATCATACTTTTTAACAGAACAGTAGAACTTAAATCTAGAATCTCCATCTTGACAAGGTGTAGTAATTTGCAGAGGGCTCAAAGAAATATTTGATAAAATCTGTAAAATACATTCTTGAAAAAAAGAAGGAAAAGAAAGAAAAGAAGAGAAAAATGAGAGGTTTGTTCTTTTTTACTCCAGCAACCATTTTAATTTCTCTCTCTCTCTCTCTCTCTCTCTCTCTCTCTCTCTCTCTCTCTCTCTCTCTCTCTCTCTCTCTCTCTCTCTCTCTGTGTGTGTGTGTGTGTGTGTGTGTGTGTGTGTGTGTGTTTATGCCCGCCTGAAAAGTCTGCACACACATCAAATTACGAAGATTAATGACAAACAGGGAATTAAAACAAGTGAATCACATTTACGAGTGCACATCAGTTCCACACAATAGTCGCCTTAACAATGGCATCACCGCTGCTACCGCCGGGAGTGGGGAGGAGCGGTGAACCAGTCAAACACACGTACAATGAAGCTCATCAGGCAATTCACACAAATAATCACACACGCATTCTAACCTTACGTGCCAGCTAATCCCTGCCATTGAGTTCTGTGTGAAGCGACTTATATCATGCGTGTAATGATGTGCAATGCATGTACGAGTGTAATACAGGGCAACTACCACCAGTCACTCACCCAAATCTGACCTGATATGACGTTCTCTCTCTCATTATGTCTTATATTTTAACATTTTCTCTTCCATGTATCATCTCGTTATTGAGAGCACTTCAGTTAATCGATCAATCAATTTTCCTTCCCTTTTTTTTTATGTATGATCCGGTTTTTGGGAGTCTTAAGTCAATGAGTTCATCAGTTTATCATCTTTTCTTTTCTTCTATTATGTAGTCAATTTCTTCTAAAGTCTAAAGTCAATCAATTAGTCAGCTTCCCTTTCTTTCATAAATTCTCTTTTCTTTTTCCTTGCAGAGCCTCAAAGCAGTCAACGAGTGCGTCAGTCAACCAATTCATTCATCAATCCTTTCTGTACGCACTCACAACGTTTCTTCCTTCCATGCTTCGATCAACTTCACTTTCTAAAGGCTCAAATTACGATGGATTATTTATAGTCTTCTGAATCTAATCTAGCAGTTCCTTTCATTACTCTAAGATTAATTCGCACTGAGGTTTTTATGTTGTTCCACTCCTCAATAAGATTCGTAAATCACTGCATTTTAAACATAACAGTATAAATATGCTTCAAGTCTATAAGTGAGTGTCTAACTGCAACACTTAAGCAACACTCGCTTTGTGCAATTCGTAAAGCTATCAGCAAAAGGAGATAAATATTCACTTTTTCTATTGTTAAAAAATAATGTTATATTTTGCAGTTAGTAAGGAAAGATAAAATCAGAACTTCCCTTGAATATTTAGTTTCTCGTGGTATATAAAAGTTTTCGTGAACATTTACATATTCTCTGAGATAAAAAGAGAAAGACTTCCATAGGTGTAATAAACAATGCAGAAACTGAGAGGCAAAAAGTTTTGTTGTCTGGAAGAAAGAAATTCTAGTGTCTCTGTAACAATGCATCAAATAAATTCCTAGTAATAACTGCAATAAACTGTAAACTTATGATTCACTACTAAAAAGGAAATTAGATATATGAACGTTCTATTAATTTCTTTTACTAATTCCTTTATTCCCAGCAGAAAGCAAATATATACATACGAAGTGAAAATACATTAACAAATACATACACATACAGAGAGAAGAATGAAATTTTGGAGAGTAGGACGTTTACGGATTAATGGACGCTTCTTCTAAAGAGAGATGGACCTTGAGAAAAGCCTAAAGAAAGATGGAAAAAAAGTCTAAAGTCAGAGTAATTTCAGACACTCCATTCGCTGAGGAACCTTATCGTGTTGACAACTGCAATACTCATTCACAATTTTGGAAGGATAATTATTTCCTGCAAGTCGTGAGAGAGAGAGAGAGAGAGAGAGAGAGAGAGAGAGAGAGAGAGAGAGAGAGAGAGAGAGAGAGAGAGAGAGAGATCGTCAGCCACACACAGCACAACCTATATACAGACGTCAGATTTTCGGATCAGCTTCCTAACGCCTCTCTGTGTCTCATGCTGGAGAGAATGAACAAGGATAAGCTCGTTAGTTAAGCTGTTGAGGAGACGTAGCTCGTTACCTCTCTCTCTCTCTCTCTCTCTCTCTCTCTCTCTCTCTCTCTCTCTCTCTCTCTCTCAAATACAAGGGAAATCAGGTCACAGGATGCAAAACAAACATTGAAACAATCCTAGTCTTCTTCAGCTCTGCAAACCCAAGCGGTAGAGAAAGGTAGATTTAAACGAGAGAGAGAGAGAGAGAGAGAGAGAGAGAGAGAGAGAGAGAGAGAGAGAGAGAGAGAGAGAGAGAGAGAGAGAGAGAGAGAGAGAGAGAGAGAGAGAGAGAGAGAGAGAGAGAGAGCAAAAGCTGAAATATTTTAAAACTACATTTTCATCTATTTATTAAACTCAAATTATTGCAATGAAAAGAAAAAAATAGTAAGTGATTTAGTGATAGAATGAGAGAGTGAATAAGAGAGAGAAACAGACATATAGACAGACAGACATATGGAATCACTGACAAACGGCAAACAAACAGACAGACAGACAGACAAGCAGTCAAAGTTCAATAAAAAAAATGAACGAACGAGCGAATGAATAAATAAACAAACTAAAAAAGCCATCAGGTCAACTTCCCAGAGAGCCGTTGATGTATTGGCAGAACCATTTGTTAATATGAAATCTGGCGGTCTAATGCTGCAAATTGAAATGGTGTCAATAAAAGTTCCCTCGATGTCATTAAAATGCAAAGTTATTGACTCGTCACACTGTTGCGTCATTTGTACTTTGGCTGTATTAACTGAGTGGGCTGCGACGCCTGGCTGCCCGCCCACACATCAATGGGGGAGCCCAGTGGTGAAGGCTCCCCACTCAGACATTAATAGGAAGTCTAGTGAAGGCTCTCCATTCAAATATCTATGTGAGTGTTATCACGCGTTGCTGGGCACTCAGATATTAATGTTAAGGGTTAAGGGATGCTAGCGGTGACAGATCCCTCGTCATTATATAAGGTAAACACAACATTGCCTTCACAGTACCAAGGGAAAGGGAGAAGTCAATGAATCTAGACTTGAATCTCACACAGCTGTAAAAGTACATCGAACGTTGACTAATGAACTTTCGATACTCAAGTGCTGAAACTAATCTAGGCTTCAGTATCAGTTTTGGCAGCCACAAATCAAAATCCAGTGGAAAGAAGGAAAGAAAAACTCATGCCGCGTTCTGGTAAGCATGGCTGCAGGTTTTTGGCAGGCATTTCAAGGCAGGCGAACCTTTTGCTCCCAGGCAGGCTGATGAGCTCTTGCCCCAGCCACTGTTGTCTCTGATGGCTGCCTGTACCACTCAGGAGGCAAGGAACACCTGCTGTTGCTCCTGATGTTGCTGCTGCTACTTACAAGGCAGACAGTGGGCGGGGGGCTTTCTTTTCTCAATTCTAACAAGAATAATAATATTTTCTTTTCACTTGCTTATGGGAATGAAATAACTTTTTTTTTACAATCGCTTAGATTCAATTGATGATTATATCGTCAGTTTTTTAATTGACTCATCAGTGGTAATCATATAAACTACGCTCCATTCTTTACCGGGAAACAGGTGTGGCGTGAAGGGAAGCAACGTGCGACTGCGCCCTCTAAAGACGTTACTCTCTTGTTCTCTCCACTTCCATATTCTCCCCATCTACTACACGTCATTCACTTGCTCTCATTCTGTCCCCTATCTCCCTTCCACCCATCCTCTCTCTCTCTCTCTCTCTCTCTCTCTCTCTCTCTCTCTCTCTCTCTCCATCACTCCCGCCCCCAAACATGTGCTTAAGCGACAGACAACAATGCTCACACCAACGCCATCGATGCAGCGTGTTTGCAGCTCCCACAGGGCCAACTCGTGACGCAGAAGGGTTTTTGGAAAGAGGTAAATAGCGAGGTGTGTGTGTGTGTGTGTGTGTGTGTGTGTGTGTGTGTGTGTGTGTGTGTGTGTGTGTGTGTGTGTGTGTGTGTGTGCGTTTGCGGTTGGTGAAAACAAATGTATTATATTAAAATGGTTCTACGATGGTGTGTGTGTGTGTGTGGATTGTATGTATGTATTTATGTATGTATGTATGTATGTATGTATGTATGTATGTATGTATGTATGTATGTATGTATGTTGATTGATTCCATAAATGTATATATGCATGTACGTGTGTATGTATGTGTAACTGTGGGCATCTCTCTCTCTCTCTCTCTCTCTCTCTCTCTCTCTCTCTCTCTCTCTCTCTCTCTCTCTCTCTCTCTCTCTCTCTCTCTCTCTCAAATTATAATGGGGAATAGCTATGACTACCCTTCATATCCATCTTTCTCCCTTCCCCCACACTGCTTTCTCTATCTGGAACCGACGCCTCTTAGACACCTCCGTATATTGCCTCACATTCACTGATAAATAAGGTTGTCCAAAGGCTTGCGAGTGACTGATAAGAGGAGGTAATGTGTGGAATACGTAATCATACAATATACCCACAGATGTCTCTTCCACACCCTTCATGGTGATAGTGTTGTTGTTGTTGTTGTTGTTGTTGTTGTTGTTGTTGTTGTTGTCAATGTTAGTGGTGGTGGTGATTTTAGTCTTTTTTATATATATTTTTTTTTCTTTGTGCTTTTTCTTCTTCTTCTTCTTCTTCTTTTTCGTTGCTATTTTTGTCATCCTTATCATCATCATCGTTCTGTTTCTTTTTTCCTTTCTATTTAACTTCTTTTCATCTATTTTTCTTTCCTTCCTTCTTTTTCTTTTTCTTGTTCGTCGTCAGCTTCCTCTTCCTCCACCTCCTCGTCCTCCTCCACCTCCTTCCTTTCCTCCGTAATATTAACAAATGCGAGCCTACATCCATGAAATTACAGATTACAACTTTCGCGAGTCTCTTGTTTTTCTCTGTTGTTGTTCCCTTCCGCGGTACAGAGTGTGTGAAGCGGTGCGGGAAATAAGAATGCGAGGAGAGAAATGAACCACTCCGATGAGGCACAATGAAGCTTCAGTTGAATACTTAGACGGGTTAGTATTATTATTATTATTTATTTATTTTTTTATAATTATTTTTGATATGATTTTTTTTTCTCTTTTTTTTTTTTGCGGGGGGGATTTTTAAAAGCTTAGGAATACTTATGATTTTTTTTTTTGTGTTTTTTTTTTTTTAAGATTCTGTTTAGCATTTGGTGATCTTCGTGTTTTTTTTTTTGTTTTTGTTTCACTGTTATTATTATTTTTTCTTTTTGTTAATGGAATTTTAAAGGAGTATTCGATTAAATGACCTGAATGATTGCTGTTTCTAATGTCTCTCTCTCTCTCTGTATATATATGTGGGTGCATGCCATTAAATATTTACTTTTCCGCATAACTTGAGAAAAGTGTTCACGCACGCAATGAAAATCAAAGGAACGATTAGAAAATTTTATCCCAAGGTAATGAAATGCTCTAATAGCTTTCTCTCTCTCTCTCTCTCTCTCTCTCTCTCTCTCTCTCTCTCTCTCTCTCTCTCTCTCTCTCTCTCTCTCTCTCTCGTTCCTTCGTCAGCATCCTCCTCCTCTTCCCCACCGGCCCACACTCCCTGCTTGGCCAGTCAGCCCTCCCCCGCCAGACGACCTCGCTCCCTGGCCTACATTTCCATTTCATAATTGGTCGCGAAAACGGACGCCTCACTAATCACCATTCCTCTCGCCCTTGCATCAGACTAGCCAGCCACCTTGGTCTTCCTCCCTCCCTCAGTCCCAATCGCCACGTAGCCCTCGCATATTCGCGCTTCCCTCACTAATACATCTCTCATTTCACCTTTCACCCCTTCACTCCTCCCCTCGGCTCGCATCCTATCCAAAGGAACTCTAGAACTCCCTGCCTGCCTGCCTGCCTGCCTGCCTGTCTATCTCTATCGTTAACTGTTTAACTAGAAGCGAGTTATTCAAGCGATTGGAGCCTTTTTCTACTCAATTTTTCAGTGGTTGAAAATCATGCGGTTTTTATGCATTTGTCTTTTTATGCATCAATCCGCTTCATTCATACGTAAGAGTAAAGAGGAGAGAAAAAGTGTTATTCCAGGACTTTCATGTTGTTTCCACTCCAGTCCTCGCCGTCATGTTCCGTGCTGCGTGGGTGTGTCGTGTCCTGCTCCGCGGCAGGTACAGAGACGCGTTTATTCGCCAAAAACATTGAATTGAGAGACTTCGTAAGGTTCGAGTCAAGTGAAGTGATGAGGCACAATGTCATTACTTGTTAAAAGGTTAATGAAAGCGAGGCAAATGAAGGCGACGGGAGAAGGAGGAGGACGAGGAGGAGGAGGAGGAGGAGGAAGAGGAGAAAAACAACAACAACAACAACAACAACAACAACAACAACAACAACAAAGAAAAAGAAGGTAAGATAGGCAAAATATGAATAACAAGAATGAGAACAATAACAAGAGGAGACAAACAGACACACACGTGCACCAACACACGGCTCTCACATACCAGCGCCTCACACTTGCTGTTCTGAGGTGCAGACCATTGTTAAGCATCGCAAGTTTATCCTTTTTAGACAAATTTCTTCTTCTCCCCTGATATCAGTGATCCTGTGATTTGCTTACGAGTTTATTGATATATATTTATTTACTTCACTCTTCCGTCCACCTACCTACCCATCTTTATTTCACTTTAGCTTGTTTGTTATCTTTTCCTTTTAAACATATTTTCCACAGACGACGACAACAACAACAACAACAATAATTCCACGTCTATCTTAACGCATTCATCTAAACACTCAGTCTCTACGTAGTGTAGTGGGAGGAGGAAATGACAGAATGACAAAAGGTTTTACGTCTGCTTTCCCTAGTCTGTCAGATCTAGGACAGTGCCTCCCAACGGCTACCCCGAGTGGATGCCCTTCCTACCCCCGGACCGTGGCCAGGATTCAAACCTGTGCGCCTGAGTACCCCTCCGCCCCTAGAACGCAGGCGGTCCCAATGTATCCCCGTGATGAGAACCGAAGGAAGACGCAAACGAAGACACCAAAAAATATATGATAACCGTAATTATAAGCAATTTAGTAACAATTAAGCCAGTGGAGCTCATCACTAATTCAACCTTGTGTAATACGTAATTCATAACACGAAGGCGACCCGGAAAGAAGGGCTGGGTGTCGTGCGGAACAGGGCATGGTAGGGGCGGGTCATCTTGTCTGGATCACTTACATAGATCAAGCGGTCGTTGCCTCACTACTGTGTCACCGCGAGATGCTTCTGGGAACACGCCCGCATCCGCCCTCCTTTCACGCCCCACAGACAGACACTGTGATGCGGGGCGGGTCGAAACCAGACGGAATGCTATGCTAATAAGTGGAGTTGTAGAAGTAGTAGTAGTAGTAGTAGTAGTAGTAGTAGTAGTAGTAGTAGTAGTAGTAGAAGTAGTAGTAGTAGTAGTAGTAGTACTTGAAGTAATAGTAGTAGTAGTAGTAGTAGTAGTAGTAGTAGTAGTAGTAGTAGTAGTAGTAGTAGTAGTAGTAGCGGTAGTAGTAGTAGTAGTAGTAGTGGCCAACTCTTTCGATTCTTCTCCGTTTTTTCTTGTTAATTCATTTTATTTTTATGCCCTTGACAAGTGCCTCCAGTAGTAGTAGTAGTAGTAGTAGTAGTAGTAGTAGTAGTAGTAGTAGTAGTAGTAGTGGTGTGTGTGTGTGTGTGTGTGTGTGTGTGTGTGTGTGTGTGTGTGTGTGTGTGTGTGTGTGTGTGCGAGCGCGCGCGTGTGCTGTGTATGTGTGTTCCTCTATCGACCAATCTAATATCCGACCACACACACACACACACACACACACACACACACACACACACACACACACACACACACACACGGTGCAGCAGACAACAGGTGATGGTTATAGAGGCTGCTTAGATAACACGTGTCTCACACTTAACGTGGCAAAAGAAAGTAAAAAAGAAAAAAACTTTACTTCCCTGCCAAACTTCACCACTACCACCACCACCACCACCACCACCATCTGCTGAAGGAGACACCTGTTGCAATCTTCCTTCCTTGTTCCCCCTTCCTTGCTTCCTTTCCTTCTCTTCCTTCACTCTGTCCCCAGCAAAAAATGGTAATGGGGCAAGGAATCAACACGAGTCTTCTTCAATAATGCTTCTTCTCTCCCTTCATTTTTCTTTTATTTTGCCTCTTTTCGCTTTTCTCATTTTCGTCTGTCGTTTTTTTCAGTTTGGTGTTCTTTTTCCTATTAAGGTTACGCTAATTCTCTCTCTCTCTCTCTCTCTCTCTCTCTCTCTCTCTCTCTCTCTCTCTCTCTCTCTCTCTCTCTCTCTCTCTCTCTCTCTCTCTCTCTCTTGCCGGCTGCGGCAAGGCAAATGAGCGACCCTCTCTCTCTCTCTCTCTCTCTCTCTCTCTCTCTCTCTCTCTCTCTCTCTCTCTCTCTCTCTCTCTCTCTCTCTCTCTTATTGCAACTTATTTATCTGCTAGGTAAGGATTTAAATCTTTAGTCCATTCATTCTCGTCTTCCTTCTTGCTCTTTTTATACATATGGAGACAGCATCACCACCAGCCTCTATAATTCCGGTGCAGAACAAAGATTCCTCCCAGCATCCTCCATTCACGTCAAGAGCTTCAAAGGATAAAAGCAGCCCTCGTCATCTATTGTTTTAGAAAGTTAGTAATGGGAATGCATCTCCACATCAAAGGAAAAGATGACAAGAGGCGAATTAGTCTGAATTGGTCACAAGTATCTCGCTGTCTCATCACCCGCGTCTCTTACTAACATTTACAATCTGTGGTGATAATCCTTACAAGAGGAGATTAAATTTATTCCTCAGAGAAACGTAGATGAAGAGGGGATCTGATGAAGGTATTAAAGTGGCATAAAGGTTATATATCACACATGATATAGACTTAGGGTTAGTAATGAGATTGAAATAAAAATCAACAGGTTCATGGATGATAGAATTGCCTTTATAATAGAAGATATGAAGAAATTAGTCCTCAAATGAGATGACTGAAATAGACTCAGTAATCAGGTTGTTAGTGCCGAGTCAACAGAGAGCTTTTAAAAGAAGACGAGATGAATGTATGGAGAGAGATTATGTGTGGACATTTAATGAAACTTAACGAGAGAGAGAGAGAGAGAGAGAGAGAGAGAGAGAGAGAGAGAGAGAGAGCATTACGTAGCGGGCACAAATGAGTGACTGAGGCTTCAATCTAGGATGGCCGCCACACCCCGCCTGGCCGATAGTGTGTCACAGGTGGAGCGGGACAGCCAAGTTTGGGGCGTCAAGGGACAGGCGGCGCGTCAGAAGATGCTTAAGGACACCGTCTGAGAGAGAGAGAGAGAGAGAGAGAGAGAGAGAGAGAGAGAGAGAGAGAGAGAGAGAGAGAGAGAGAGACTGTTAAGGATATTATACCTACTTGAAACTTTCCTAACTCCTCTAATATGTTTGGAGTTAAAGAAGGTTGTAGGAGGCTCGTAATGTAAGTTATAATAGTAGTAGTAGTAGTAGTAGTAGTAGTAGTAGTAGTAGTAGTATATTATAGTAATAGTTATATGACTACCACCACTACCACTACCACCACCACTTCTACTACTACTACTACTACTACTACTACTACTACCGTCCACAACTACACGCAACTAATATCCTTTCAGTATTCACTACCTCTACAACCCACCCGCACACCCACCCACCCACACCCACCCACCCACCCACACACACACACACACACACACACACACACACAAAGTGACCTCCAGCAGTCCCAGAGGAATAACATTAACTATCAGCAGAGTTACTATCAATGTACGGACACCAACCTTGCTGGAATAACACACTGGGAGTAACGATGATCTCACGAGAGCAGAAGAGGCAGAGAAGGAGATGGCGAAGAGAGAGACGGAGGGAGAAAGAGTAATGATGAGGGTGAGGAGGGAAGGCAGGTAAAGAAACGGAATTTTGGGATAAGGTGGTTGTTGATGTAAGGGAGAGGCTGAGCGGGAGGGAGGAGGGAGGGAGAGGCTGGGCGGGAGGAATGAAAGAGAGGGAAGAAGAAAGGGATGAAAGGAAAAGTGGATATCGTCATAAGGGCAATTGTTTTGAAATAATTGACAAACTGATAAGAGAGAGAGAGAGAGAGAGAGAGAGAGAGAGAGAGAGAGAGAGAGAGAGAGAGAGAGAGAGAGAGAGAGAAAGCTGTCCGTGAGATGTTTGTAAGTTTTAATAGTTGGTGGTTCTTTCAATAATATCTTAATGAACACGTTAATGCTACTACAATTACAACAACAACAACAACAACAACAACAACAACAACAATAATAATAATAACAATAACAATAACAATAATAATAATAATAATAATAATAATAATAATAATAATAATAATAATAATAATGACAACAATGAGTAAAGTAGGTAAACAGGAATGCATGGTCTAATTGTCCGCTTAACCTTTACTAATTAACGCCGTAATGATAATTGGCAGGAAATTCAAGGTAATTCTCAAAGAGCTTCTGTGAGTGGTGCCCTGCGTTTGATGCTATATAGTCGTGTTTCTATTCACTTAATAAGCGCATTCTTTGTTTTTACTTATAGGTGTGTGTGTGTGTGTGTGTGTGTGTGTGTGTGTATAGTAAAGGCTAAATTTCTGTGGACTCGGTAATTACTGTTATTTCTGGTCTTCTGGTCACGTGTTCAATCTTAACCACCACCACCACCACCACCACTACCACCACCACCAGCAGCAAGAGAGATAGAGATGAGTCTCCTTTTTCTTCATTGGAGTATCAGCGGTGCCACCTTGAGAAAAGCCATGTTTCTGTAACTAACGTGTACCTTATGATGTCCTGGGATCGTTAGGTTCGTGCGCTTGGATGGCTCTGAGTTGGGCCCGAGGTGGGATCTACACGCGCCTCCGTGAACCCGTTCAAGTGGCAGCGGTGCTTTAACATGGCAACGTAATGATTACACACCGGACATTCGTGGCGATATATGCAAGTGTTAGTAATTCCATAAGTAAATCCATCTGTCTGTCTATGCTGTCTAAATTGTCTGAGCAGTGAATGACTAAACATTGTAAATTCTTTCTAGATTGTCTCTACTTGGGTATTTTCAGCCATAAGTCCATCCATCTGTCTATCTATGCTGTCTTAATTGTCTTAACTGTAAACCTCTAAACTGTCTAAATTATTTCTAGAATGTCTATATTCTGTCTAAATTAGCAATATAAATATGTGTTTTTTCCACCGGTAAATCTATCCGTCTGTCTGTCCATGTTCTGTCTAAACTGTAAACTATAGACGTCTAAACTAGCAATTTATCTAAATTCCTCCTAGATTGTCTCTGCTTAGGTTATTTTCACCCGTAAATCCATCCTGTCTAAATGTCTAAATTGTTTAAACTCTGTCTAAACCAAGTTGTCTAAAATCTCGAAGTACCGAAACAGTTATAATTCCCTAACCATTCCAAACTCCCTACAAAGTCTATATTCTAATATTCTAAACCTTCTAAATTCGTTAGCTGTGTGGACTGTCCAACTTTTAAAATATCTAAAATGTCAAAACTCTCCCCTTCCCTAAAACTGTCTAAAACATATAAATTCTAAACTTCTTTTGGATGTATGCATGTGTGTGTGTGTATGTGTGTGTGTGTGTGTGTGTGTGTGTGTGTGTGTAATCATCATAGAGAGCCAGAATCCACCCACACTTACTCTTACACCCGGGACGAGGCGCACTCAGATACAGATACAAGTGCATTGGTGAGTGTTTGCTTATGGCGCCCGATCTGGCAACCTTTGAAGTCTGGCAAGTCGGTCCGTGATGTTAACTTTTTCATACCATCCGTTCGTACCATCCACCCTTAGCGTGGGTTTAATTCATCACTTCCAGGGCTTCCTTTTTTAATGTGGCGCTGAGGATCGGACGTCACACAGCTGGGTAAGTGTTGGGGAAGGTTGTAGAGAAGAAAAAGAGAACACAAAGGAGGGACAAGCAGCAGTGTGTGTTTCCACTTACGCTCTCATGTGAGCTAAGAATATTCCTTCCTGTTACTTTTATTATTATTATTATTATTATTGTTATTATTATTATTATGGCCCACCTCTGTTTGCTTGCCACGTGTTGTCTGGCATTCCTTCTGTCTGTTCGTGTCTGTCTATCTGGCGTCTTATGATCTAGTAGTTACGGCGTTAATCACTCTATCAGTCTCTCCCTCTGTCTGCCTCTCTGCCACTCTATGTATGTACGTCTCTCTCTCTCTCTCTCTCTCTCTCTCTCTCTCTCTCTCTCTCTCTCTCTCTCTCTCTCTCTCTGACAATTTTCATATCTTCCTTTTTTTATCTCTTCGTGAAACAATCAACGACAAATAAATGATGTAGTTTGTCAATTTACATCATTAATCACCCAATCTTAAGGTCATCCGTGAACTACAATAACGTGCAATGGCACCTAACACTTTGTCTTCCTTCCCCTGAACAGAAAATGTCACGTCAACACATGCTCACAGTTGCTATTTGCCTTCCACAAGGAGACGAAGGGCGAGGAGTAAACGGCATGAATTACGTTCCACTGAGTTTCATTGCATGGCGTGAAGCTCCCCTTTGACTTAGGTAATATTTCGCCAGTATTTACTTGGCCTTACATCTCTCAAAGAAACGGCACGCAGAAGCAGATGTTGTTCGGATGAGTTATTAACGCGACCCTCCTCCTTCTCCTTCTCCTCCTCCTCCTCCTCCTCCTCCTCCTCCGGTGTATTTACTAAAATAACTAATTCATTTTACAGACAGTGATATTATTATTAATGAGTTCATTTTCAGAAGGTGTATGGAGTTCACCATAGGGTGAATCGTAGAACTTCTCTTTATCTTTTCCTATGAAAACTTCATGGAAGTTTTTCCATTCTGCATGGAACATTTCCCTACTATTTCCATGACAGAGCAGGCTGGAGGGAGTGGTAGGTGGGGAGGAGCCTTCTGCTTTACTGTCCCGTTTCTTTACCCTGTAGCTAGTAAGAAGTAGTTACCAAACAGCCCTGCAAGGACCTAAAGATCTGTTACTGTTTGGCTTCCCTTTGTGATTCCTCTATATTACTCCTCCTCCTCTTTCTCCTCTCTTGAGTTCGACCTTTCACGCCTTCACCTTCAGAGCCGGACGCTCACCCATAAGTAATCGCCGCCACTGAGGTCAAGACCGTGATGCTTTGCTGAGCTGCTTCTTCCAAGGAACGACACATGTTTTCCTCCCACCAAAAAGCTGACCAGATGCAGGGTTCACAGAGAATGAGAAAAACATGAAGTAAGAAAGGAAAAGTGTGTGTGTGTGTGTGTGTGTGTGTGTGTGTGTGTGTGTGTGTGTGTGTGTGTGTGTGTGTGTGTGTGTGTGTGTGTGTGTGTGTGTGTGTGTGTATGTAAGGGGGGTGATAAACGTGTTTATCGTGCCGCCTCACCGTTATTTAGGGTCGCAAGGCACTCACAAGGCAGGATCATGTCTGTAGCCTCTAGTGATACGTAACTGTGGTGGGCTGCGTAAGGAGCTGGAGATGTGACAGTGTGGAGGTGTTTGCATCCAGATGACGTGGCTTGTTAGCGCTTATCTATCTCTCTATTCACCACCACCTTTCGTCAAATGTTAACTATTCTCATCATTCTTCCTTACTTGACATTTGTTTCTCTGTTCCCACGTCTCCATCTATCGACTATCCTGCCTCTCTCCACCTCAGATAACACGTTTTATTACACTCACATTTGTCTTCTTTGCCTTGCTTTAACCTTCATATTCTTCCTCTTTCTTACTTTCTCTCTCTCTCGTCTAAAGTTTTATTACCAGTTTTCAGGGAACTTGAGAAATGATCTGGTTATTAAATGATTTTACATTCAGTTTAGACACCCTCTTTGTGACTGACAGAAAGGCTCGGAGGCCTTCATATGTATTTCTCTCAGCTACATACATATCCCTTGCCTTCCTTTTCCTCTGCCACAAAGGATGGAATGAAAAAAATAAGCCAGTCGCTCCCAAGGTTCTGAAATCCTCCCCAGATATCAAAATATTCGATTAACTATTTCGAGGAGGCGTCATTTTATTTTCTAAAGGGCGCGGGTCTAAATCCACCAGTATCCCCTTAGGACTTATTGCAAGAGGGCCTGATCAACTTTGTCACTCGGCCCTGAACGGCTTCTTATTTCCCGCGCTCTTTTTGAACCGGAATTGCGCGTTTCAGAAATGGTGGGAGTAAATCTCTCTCTCTCTTTTTTTTTTTTTTTTTTTTTTTTGAGGGAAGAGGTGGCGACTTTGACGTGCGATATAGATACTCCTATTATTATTATTATTATTATTATTATTATTATTATTATTATTATTATTATTATTATTATTATCATTATCATCATCATCATCATCATCATTACTATGGAAACTTTTTGAGAATGGAAAATACCGAAATCTTTGGCGTAGTACATAAACCTTGTAAACTTTGTGTGCGTAAACCAACACCCACACGCACTCAGATACAAATACACAAATACACACACACACACACACACACTCTCTCTCTCTCTCTCTCTCTCTCTCTCTCTCTCTCTCTCTCTCTGCTCTTCTTCCCCAGATAAGTTCAATGAGCGGAAAAGATTTACGACTTACAGTTAACTCAGATCTCCGTCAGAAAAAAAACTAGATACAGAAGTCAGAAATAAAGATAATCATGCGTCAGGATTCACCTTCAGGAGCGTTAAAAATCTGAAGCTCTGAGGTAATGTTAAAGTTATATTTGGCTCTGATCAGACCTCACCGAAATTATGTTGTGACAGTTCTCATCCCAGTATTATAGAAGGGATAATATTGCATGTATATAGGTTTCTTAGCGTCAGTACAGAGGAGAATGATTAAAACATACAAGGGAAGTGAAATATTCCTTAACCCTTACGTTGCTATTTAACACATATTTCTTCAATTACTAACCACTCTGAGACACCTTTTCTTGTCCTACAGTCACCTCCAAACACTGAACTGTCGAGAATTTGCAAAATCTATTCTTTTTATCCTTTTTTTTTTTTTTTTTCGTAAAGGCTTATAAAAATTCCATACATAGCTTTTAATGCTGTGAATTATTGCATAACGCAGTGAAAATCTTTCAATTTCCGTTCGTCAGAGAGGGGTAGATTAAGAATAGATTAAGTAGTATAAAGGATATAACAAACATGATTTAAGTAAAATTCTTAGGATTAGCAATGAACATAGAACGAAAGAACGTATATAAGCTTGGTCAAGTGAGATAAAAAGTGGAACAAAAAGAAATACATAAAAGGAAATAAAAGGTTCTAAAACAGAGTAGTGAATGATTGCAACAGACTCAGTAATCAAGTTGGTGCTACCGAGTCAATGGGGGAGCTTTAAAAGATTAGGTAACTTTATTGATAGGGATGATGTACGGATATAGGTAGACATGTTTTATACAGAGGCCGCCACGTGTAGGCTTACTGGCCTCTTGCATCTTTTTTTATTATCTTGTGTACTTAGGGAGTGTATGGCTGATTACTGCCCTGAAATGATAATCAGTCAGCCATTCAATCTGTTACAACCTATCCGTCTTTTTTCGACTCTTTTGATGAAAAAATGCACAGAGAAAATGGTGTCCAAAAATAAAGGAAAGTATGAGAATGGAACAGAAGAAGATATCTGAGTGAAAAACACAGAAAGGAAAAGGACAGGGAAAAAGACATGGTGTAGTAAAGAAAAGAGGAAGGAGATGAAAAGAAAGGCAAAAGAATAGAGAAAGAAAAAGATTTAGAGAGAGAGAGAGAGAGAGAGAGAGAGAGAGAGAGAGAGAGAGAGAGAGAGAGAGAGAGAGAGAGAGAGAGAGAGAGGGGGGGGTCAGGTCTGGGGATATACCGATAATAAAAATGTACATCCATAAGTTTTCCGTGACAGCAAAGGAACAACAAGGGATACGTTCTTTACCTTGGGAAGCTTTGTGTTTCTGTGTGTGTGTGTGTGTGTGTGTGTGTGTGTGTGTGTGTGTGTGTGTGTGTGTGTGTGTGTGTGTGTGTGTGTGTGTGTGTGTGTGTGTAAATGTCAGAGAAACAATGCGGTCTATTCCCAAAGGCCACAGAGATTATTAGACGTGTTCTCATGAATGTTTTTTGCCATTAACGAAGCAGAATCATCGTTAATCGATCATTAGAGTCACGAAAACATCTTTAAAAACACTAATAACTTCAGATTTTGGATAACGCTTTTCGGACTGTACTGTTTGGGTGACTGACATCTTTAATTTTTTTTTTATTTTATTATGTTTTGTTGCCCTAAGCCAGGGTCCATATTCACGAAGCTGTCCTAGCAAGTCTTAGCTATGAAAAATGTTATAGCGAGGGCGAAATGGTGCATTTTTATCACAGTTTAGATGTCATAATCTGTGTCTGTCATAAATCTACGCGGGATGCTAAGACTGGGTCGACCCTGTGCAACATATGGCAGACAGTTATGATAGAAGGTTTCGCTGAATTCATAACTTATGACATACGACTTATGATAAACGTTCTAAGAAATACGCATCTTCCATAGCTATGACACACGTCATAATTTTATGAAGAATACTGCCCCAGATCCCTTCTTTCATACAAAAATGTGTTGAAAATAGTCTTAGATAAGACACCAAAACATTGAATGCTTTTTTAACGTGTCAGACGTGAAAGACCGACCAATGACGAGAGAGAGAGAGAGAGAGAGAGAGAGAGAGAGAGAGAGAGAGAGAGAGAGAGAGAGAGAGAGAGAGAGAGAGAGAGAGAGAGAGAGAGAGAGAGAGAGAAACATTTATATAACGGTTCCTAAACATGTGAAATGAGATGTTCGAAAGACTGAATGCCTTAGTGTTCAAAGTCAACATTTTTTTCCGCCAGCACAGTTTTCTGACACGCAGGCGCTGTTTGCACCCCAGAGGTACGGGGTGATCCTCCGTGAAATCATTCATAAGCCCGAAGCTTCCAAGAAACCCCAAGAAAACGCGAAGAAAAATCAAAGAGAAGAAAAATATGGTCAAAGGCTAGCTCTCCTTAGCCTGTGGCGGCTTGCTGTGTGGTGTGTGTGTGTGTGTGTGTGTGTGTGTGTGTGTGTGTGTGTGTGTGTGTGTGTGTGTGTGTGTGTGTGTGTGTGTGTGTGTGTGTGTGTGTGTGTGTGTGTGTGTGTGTGTGTGTGTGTGTGTGTGTGTGTGTGTGTGTGTGTGTGTGTGTGTGTGTGTGTGTGTGTGTGTGTGTAAATCAACCTTCGTAATATATCTTTCATGGCCATACTTGTATTTTCTTTATCAAATACTACAGTGACGATGAAGGAAACTTAGTCAAGGAAGGAACAAAGGCTATCACGGATAATCGTCTTTGAAGATTCAGAAGCGTGTCGCCACTGTGTTGTAATGAGAATTTTTCCCCTTAGCGGCGGGACGTGACACAAGACCTACAGCAGTTAATCTTCTCTACACGTAAAGGTGACAGTATCTATCGATTAACTCAACAGGGAGGAGGAATGAGTTTGTGGATCACACGTTGCTTGCCTCACGCAGTACCTGGTTCAAGGGCAGCGGGATAGAGCTAACACATTAATCCCTATAGTATGGTAAGTAAATGACACCTCTAGTAGTACATATAGATTTAATACAACTATAATGACTTTTAGAGGACAGGGGGCTAGAGTAAATACACAAATCTCTTTAGCATGGTGAGTTGTTTGATTTCTTAGTCCCTTATTCTTGATTTTCCCTTTCTCTAAAGCTGAACATAATGATAATGCCCACTGGCTTCTTGCTGCACACGAGGCAATGGTGAGCCAACGACCCTTCACAGGAGAAGTTCTGCACTGTCTCACTGTCCTACATTATAAACCCACGGCGTCGACAAACTTTTATCTAAGAATGCTGGTGCACAATTTATTCAGTTTTGATCCTTGCTTTGAGGAACGAGTTGTAAGAGAAAAAATCCACACATACTTTCACACTTACATTACAATTGCCTCAGGGCTTCACTGGACTCCATGTCAAAGGTCACGAAAAGCCGCTGTGATTGCTGTTGCTGCTGGTGCTGTGCTACCTCAGACGTGAAATTTACAGAAAGTGTAAAAAAAAAAAAGTCGGGAAGGATTTGGAAACTTCAGTGTAAATCAGTGCCCAGTATTTCAGCAGTTCCGCAGCAGCAGGTGCACTGGGAACATAACCTTTCCGGTAGCCAGTCTAAGAGCACAAAGACTCCTCAGTTGATACCATCCTTTAGAGACAACGACATAATGACAGCGCGGAACTCAACAAATCTACATCGAAGACTCATTTTACCAGCGATGTCATGAGAGAATGCAGAACAGTTCACCAGATTATATTTATACTGATTACTCCTGGAAAATAGGTCCACACACACACACACACACACACACACACACACACACACACACACATTTTTCTTTGATAACTCCACCATCCTCGGCAACTAATTCTATGAGAGACGGGTATAAAACTATTATAACGTTGAAAGTTTCCTCTCTTAACAAGGAGAGAGTGAGTAAAGTGGCTGATTCCTTTCCCGCGCAGTATCATGTAGCCAGTCAATTTGCTGGTGAATTGATTACAGGTAACGTTAGAGTCTATTTATTATCTCTCTCTACCTGAGTCGATTACTTTTATTTAAAGTTTTAAATTACCAAGTATTTATTTATTTATTTATTTACTTATTTATTTATTTATTTATTTTTTTTTATGCAGGAGGGACACTGGCCAAGGGCAACAAAAATCCAATAAAAAAAAGCCCAATGAGATGCCAGTCTCAGAATAGTATGCTATTTATACACCGTTCAAAGGGAAGGGTTTGTCGAGAACTCATCTTTCCAAAAACCAAGAAAAAGAAAAAGAAAAATAATAGGGAAAACTCGAGGAATAAGAAAATTTATGCATCCGCATGATCGGCAATTCATGAATAATAATAATAATTAAATAAGATAAAATAAATAAATAAATACATAAATGAATAAAAAGAATAAAAAATTCCTTTACCTGCATGTTCGATAACCCTTTAATTAATTCTCAATACCAGTTTAAAATCCAAGACGACCACATGATTTCACTGCGCAAGAATACAACTACGCACACTGAAAGATTGCACCTACTCCATCACACCTCCTGTGGTCAGTGGTGCCTCTCAAAACCCCTAACCTGCACCGGACCAGATCAAGCTTGAAAAGACGCCATGCCAGTAAAAGAGCAAGTCAAAATCAAAGACAAAGCTGAAGTTCGCAACCCGATCTGTCCTGGAATGCTGGAAAGCGCTTCATCTCTCGCGTCATATGTGCAATGTTGTATGATTCTTGTCTGTCACGATTTTACTCCGCACAATGCAGCATGACACAGTAATAACATCTGCAGAGACTTTCACTAGACTAGAGACGCCGGGAATTTTCATAACTGAGAAAATGAAAGGTGGTGAAGTGCGTGAAGACTGGTAGAGCTTAAATAAGGATAAGCTTAAGGGCGAAAAGAAAAGTCACGCTGCATGAACTGAACGTGACAATGAATTCATCTTATCTTAACTACTGTAGAAGTAATCGTAAATCCTCTGAGATCACAACACTCTCTTCAACCCAACCCATTGCCCAATTACCCATACCCCAGTCCCGTTTTCTTCCAGTATCACCATCCCTCACTCACACTGCATGCCATTCCTTGCCTCCCATCGCTTCGTCTCGCCTCCCATCATTCCCAGCTCTCCTTTTTCCCATCTCTCCCAGTCACGCCTCCTGAAGTCTCGTTGCTACCAGACACACCTTAGCCTCAAAGCACCCTGGGATATTTTCGTTCCACAGCCCACTCATAAGCTTTTATAATACCTTGTCACTGGGATATTTATTCTTTACATTAATTTTTCTCTACTTTAGGTGGTTGTGAGGATTTTGTATAGTGCTTCTAGTGCTGTGAACTGTTGCATATCGTAGTGAAAGAACTGTGTCGTCCTATTTCTCCTCAGTGTCATCATCACGCACGTACACACCTTTCCCTACCTCCCGTCACCCATCTCGCACCTTTCTCAATCACCGCTCGCTCATACTTCCAGTCCCGTCACGCCTCTTCCCGCCTCGCCTCACTCGCCTCATCATGTTACCTCCCAGCCCACGCTTACACACTCTTGCCCCTGTACCGCCACCACTGTACCCAGCCTCCTGCTCACCCGAAAATCATGTACTCTTGTTTTCGGAAGGACAGCTATGTGTATTACGATGCAAAACGTGTTACGCTTTGGGCAAATAGAAAACATTTGTGAAATTCACGAGTCAAATTAAGTCTGATTCGAAAATAATGCAATCAGGCGCCTCAAGGGGGACTTAATTAGAGTGCAGGTGATGCTGGCGCGCTGGCAGTAGTAAGCCTCCGTGGACGGGCGCCTACTGGACACTGCTTAATTTGGTTGTTGATGAATTAGTTTGCAGCACAATGCCAAGTCGCACAAAGCACCGACTAAAACTTTTCATGGTGCAGAAATTGTCGTCGTGTGACAGACCCGTAAAGTTCGTTCACTCTGTGTGTGTGTTTGTGTGTGTGTGTGTGTGTGTGTGTGTGTGTGTGTGTGTGTGTGTGTGTGTGTGTGTGTGTGTGTGTGTGTGTGTGTGTGTGTGTGTGTGTGTGTGTGTGTGTGTGTGTGTGTGTCCAGTGTGTTTGAAGTAGCACGCGGCTAAATTCATTTTGACACACCGTGCAGCATTCCACAGAACTGTTGGAGGTGATTCCACTTATTCCCCGCCAACATTACAAACACGCCCACAGACTCTCCGTTGTTATTGTTCCTCATCCCTTGTCAAGACTGTGGGCGAGGCGTTCCCTTGCTCTTCACAGACTACCCAAGGAAACGCTACATTGTTTGGCGGCGACAGAAGATGCATTAGACCGGGATAACTGGAGAAGACTTAAAAACATCGCCAACTTCTGACGTGTAGGAGAAATAAGACATAAGACGTTACTGGTCAAAGAGAGAGAGAGAGAGAGAGAGAGAGAGAGAGAGAGAGAGAGAGAGAGAGAGAGAGAGAGAGAGAGAGAGAGAGAGAGAGAGAGAGAGAGAGAGAGAGAACAAGATCTGATGGCCGCATTTGGGTCTCCACTGCCCCTGGCCTAAATCTCCTGAGTACCGGGAAAGACGAGGCGGGAACAGTATAAGGATGGGCAGCAGAATCATCAAGGTAAGGGGGATACATGTGTAGGCTGTGACCGCAGCGTGTCAAGCCAGAGGAAGGGATGGGAGGGCGAAAGTGGCCTATTGATAGTAACTGGTAAAGTGAATTCTCTCTCTCTCTCTCTCTCTCTCTCTCTCTCTCTCTCTCTCTCTCTCTCTCTCTCTAAACCACACACAGGCCGCCCAGGGGGATGGAAAGAACGGAAGCAAAGCATTACTCCTGTACACATGCACTGTTTTCGCTTCCTTCACGCGCCTAAGTACACACACACACACACACACACACACACACACACACACACACACACACACACACACACACACACACACACACACATTAAATTGCATTACATTTAGCATCCCCACAGACAAGAATTAACGCTACCTACCTACAGGTCTACTACAGGGAGGGCAATGTGCTGTAGTAGGCCTATTGTACAGAGCCTCTCAGATGTTAGTATAATCTTGTAATGTATCAAAATGGCTTAACACTTGAGGTCCCTCTGGCTATAATGGTTCACAGCCTCGAGGGAACGTCACCCACCTTGTACAAGTATTACAGAGAGAGAGAGAGAGAGAGAGAGAGAGAGAGAGAGAGAGAGAGAGAGAGAGAGAGAGAGAGAGAGAGAGAGAGAGAATTAGAATGAGCAAACAACGATACTGAACAAGAGATAAACGAGTGATAGGAAAAGTAGAAAACAAGGAATAGAAACCAAGAATTTAGACGCACAGGAGTAAAGAATGGAGGGAAAAAGAGAGAGAAAAGGGACAGGAACAGAAAATAAATGGACAGGGCGCAGAAGAAGGAAGAAGGGGAAAGGAATGAAGGAAAAAGTGCACTGTCAAACACGGAGTAATTGTCGAAATAAAGGGAGAAAAGGCCAAGAAACCGAGACAGAGTAACGGGGGATGAAGAAGGAATAAAGGGCAGAGATCAAACGGATAAGAAGACAAGGACTGGAGGCAAAAAAAGACGGAGTGTACAGAGAACAAGGAATAAAGGACTCGAGAATCAAGAAGTCAGGGAACAGAAAACAAAGGAGAGGAAGATTAAAAGGAAAAGAACAAAAAGATGAAAAAACAAGAAATACGAAGCGAAGGAGGCAGCGTGTGGGAAAAAAAGAAGAGGGAAAGAAGAAAGATAATAAAGGAAGAGAGCAAGGAGAAAGATTATGCAAAAGAATATTCATACATACGGAAAAGTCAAAGAATAAAAAAGAAAGAAAGAAAAGGAACACGAAGCGAAGGAGGCAGCGTGTGAAGAAAAAAAAAAAGAGAGAGAGAGAGAAGGAACAGGAGAATAAAGGAAGAATGCAAGAAGATTATGCAAAAGGAAAGGGGGAAAATGCACGTACCTATGGAAAATGACAAAGAATAAAAAGAGAGAAAGACAAGAACCACGAAACGAAGGAGGTAGCGTGTGGGAAAAAAGAAGAGGAAAAGAAGAGAATAAAGGAAGAAAGCCAGGAGAAAGATTATGGAAAAGGAAGACTAAACACACGTACGGAAAAGTCGAAGAATAAAAAAAGAGAGAAAGAAAAGGAACACGAAGCAAAGGAGGCAGCGTCAAGGGGGAAAAAAAAATGGGAAAGAACAGGCAAACAAAGCAGGAAATCAAGAAAAAGACCACGCAAAAGACAGGTTAAACACACGTAGAGAATAAAGAAAAATAAATAAATAAATAAATCCTCGGTATACATAAAGAAAGACAAACAACGATATCATAACCACCTAAGCTAATAATGCACACGATTTATAAGGCTTGCTTTACTTGGCTATTTATGAGACCGGCTTAATTATCTTGAGCATTTACATACTTATTACTGCGTCCACCTATCTGATAAACAATGCTTGCCCGACCCCTCCAGCTCGTTAATGTCGAAAGGGGGAACTGAAGAGGGGAGTGGTAGGGAGTAAGAGGCATTGGGTGAGGAGGGAGGGAGGGAGGGAGGGAGGGAGGGAGGGAGGGAGGGAGGGAGGGAGGGAGGGAAGGAAGGAAGGAAGGAAGGAAGGAAGGAAGGAAGGAAGGAAGGAAGGAAGGAAGGAAGGAAGGAATGGAGAGGTATTTCGGTTTTTAGTGTTGATGGAGGGGGAGAGAGAGAGAGAGAGAGAGAGAGAGAGAGAGAGAGAGAGAGAGAGAGAGAGTGGTGATGGTGGAAGGCAGACATCAAAGTCACGCTGCCGCCGGCATGTCTCTCTCTCTCTCTCTCTCTCTCTCTCTCTCTCTCTCTCTCTCTCTCTCTCTCTCTCTCTGCAACCTCCCCCAACGCACACAAGAATGGCAAAAGGGTTATGAAGGTATGGGAAACCTCTAGTGGGTCATCTCCGTATGTGTATGTGTGTGTGTGTGTGTGTGTGTGTGTGTGTGTGTGTAAAGCCGGCATCCATTTCTAGTTTTATTAATTACTCCACGTTACCACACAGCACAACAAATTTGTACACATCTCCAGTGCTGTGTTGAAAGACGACGCCAGGTAATGGAGGACACGCAGTCTCCGGTCAAACCTAATTAACGTGTGCAAGGTGAAACAGGTGCAGGGCGTTTCCTGCCGAGCCTCCTGTATCCTGCGGCCACCGGAAGGACAGTGAGCATTTCAACTTGAGAAGCAAGTGATCTGGTTGTCGTGGTGAGTTTTCTTTGCCTTATCCGGACTAGTGAACCACAAGCTTTATCCTCAGTGCAAGTTCCTGATCCGCTACCCTTGCTCGGTCTGCCGTGTAATGCAGTGGCTTCGTTCAGTAGAGTTTAGTTGACTTTTCTTGTTTTGTACAGTTTCGTCTTTCTGTGCGCCGCCTCTCTTTCCGTCACAACAACTGGGCGGTAGTAATTACCAGAAGGCCGCTGGTCTCTGTTTCACTCCATGCGGAGGTCTGGTTCACTTCTATTTCTTCAAAGAACTGACCAAACGCCTTTGAAAATTAAAATAATAAGGTGTGACCCAATGACCAAAGGTAGCAAAAGGGGGAAAAAAAAAAGTGTGGCGTACTAATTGACGGAACGTACAGATTTTTTTTCATTTCAGAATGTTTGATATTGTCATCAGCTACGTGCAGTATTAAGAGGAGAACAACCGACTAAAAAACCCTTTGCACTTGCTTTAAAAAAGAGAACAAGTGTGGCGTACGTTCCTTATTGTTATCAGTTACGTGTAGAATTAGAGGATACAACAATGGGCTTAATAATATGAAAGGCTCTTCGCACTTGCTTCAATTTACATCTCACATTTTATTGTAAAACACCGAGCGTAACAGAAACAACTGTTACTGATTAATCATCTGGAGGACTGTAATATGGAGGATGTGTGTGGGTGGGGCTTCCATATACCTCCTTAGTGATGTATATTGATAGCCAAATCTGTTGATATCCAGTCGAGAATTTGAATCCGAAACACACACCTTAGAAATTTTAAGTCAAAGCGTGACATTTCATTCAAGTTTTCTTTCCAAGACTTCGTTTATTTGGACTATGAGAGTTGATATTATGGTTGTGCTCTATGTCTTGTATTCTTAAAAAGGTGCTGAATAGATATTGAAATCAGTGAACGTCTATCTATCTGCCAATCTATCAATCAATCAATCCATCAATCTATCTATCTATCAGTCTATCTATCAATCTACCTATCTTTCTATCCATTTATTTATCTCTCTATGCAATGCTCGCCACAGTTCTGAGGACCAACGTGGCAGGAGGCGTTGTGGGCAAGGGCAAGAAGGAACAGAGAAATCGTATGTAACAAAAAATACCATTGGATCATCACAAAGGGAGACATAACACAGACAGGGCGAAGAATGAGGAGGAGGAGAATGCTGAGGAGATACATATCAGTGAAGAGCTTACACATACCTCATGATTACGGACACAGTGACGGTAACACTCATCGTCACCCACTCACCTGTGAAGAAGGAAAAAAAAGGAATCGATTAGTTAATTATGACAACACTACGACATGCAATAGTGCAATTTGTCAACACTTTGATTGCCACTTGGTCCAACTTTCCGTAATTACCAATCACTCTGAGACATCTTTACTTGTTCTGCAGCCACATTCAATCTTTGAACTGGGAAGAAATTGCAAGATATATTCTTTTTCATCATTAACTTTCTTGTAGATGCTTATAAAGACTTCACACATTGCTTCTGGTGTTGTTAATTGTTTCGTGTCGCGACTACTACTGTTACTGCTACCGTTACAACTGCTACTACTAATACAATTACTACTACTACTACTACTACTACTACTACTACTACTACTACTACTGATAGAAAACAATTCCTCCCATGACAAACAAGATCACTTTAGGTTAGTATAAATTTGCCTGAATGTATTAAGTGGTAAGATTTTCATGCAGGAATCCTCGCGAGTGGAAGTTGCTTTGGTGAAATGAACCGCGTCTCAGTTACAGCGGCGAAGAAAACAGTGGCCTTTTACACGCGAGGTCAGCAAACAAACCCTAGTGAGTCTCCATTCTCTTCTGTGAAAGCGAGATTGCCCGAGGAGAACGAGAGAGACAAAGAGAAAGGAACACTAAATGCCGCTCTTAAAGGGAAGTGGAGCAGTAAGATGTATGAATGTTATCACTTGCATTCGTGTAGATAAGAATTCCACCTGTACTTAAGAATGCATGTGGGTGATTGTGGCTAATTATTGTTCAAAATGATGTCACTTCGTTTCTTCCTTGTCTTGCTTGTCTGAATACTGGTTTCATTAGGCATTGGGGCCTTTTTTATGTAAGCTGACATAGAAACATAACAAAAATATATATAAAAAAAAGGCCTACTGGAGGTGCCGGTCCCAGTATAGTAAAGAGTATAAAAAATAAATAAATAAAATAAAAAGTGTCTTCAAACCTCCAACTTCAAACAGTCCAAATCAAAGGTGGGAGGAAACACAAAAGCAGGGAGTTCCAGAGTTTATTACTTTGTTATAGGGAGGTGAGGCAAGGTGCGTAGGTGCTTTGTCTGAGTTTCAATGATATTGCTACTTCTACTGCTACTATTACTACTACGACGACTACTACTACTACTACTACTACTACTACTACTACTACTACTACTACTATCAGTCCCTTAACATAACGACACTCTCAATAAAGGTAAGGTCAGTGATGTCCGAAAATGACCAGCACTGGAATCATACTTATGCTCCACCATTAAAAGAAAAATAGTAATAAATAATGACAATAATAGGTAAGTAAATAAATAAATAAATAGATAAAACAAAGCAGAAAATCCAAACTTTAACGTGTGTGTGTGTGTGTGTGTGTGTGTGGTAGTGTGTATGAATGATTATATAAATAAGCACAGATACAAAATAATTAATCTCAAAATTCTAACACTGATAATACTGCAGACTATCAGTGATCCTGAAAAAAAAAAAAGGAAAATAAAGAAGGAAAAAAAGAATTGGCTATAATCGTTTTCGGGGCGGTTTATGAGTCGTTTGTTCTGTTTCATGTCTTTTATCTTTCCTTTTTTCCTGGGGAGGGCTGCGTTTGGGCGTTTGGAGGTCCTTTGTTTCAAAAGCTTGAGAGGCACAGACCACCACCTCCCACGCCTCTCTTTCTGTAATTGAAAGTATTTTTGTACGTGTCCCAGAGAGAGAGAGAGAGAGAGAGAGAGAGAGAGAGGAGAGAAAGGATGAGAGAGAGAGAGAGAGAGATAGAGAGAGAGAGGATGAGAGAGAGAGAGAAGAGAAGAGAGAGAGAGAGAGAGCGACTTTCAGAAACGTGCCCCCTACTAACAATCTTATATAATTTACCAGGAAGGCACAATTAAAACTTTAATCACACATCTTCCACGTGTCTGTTCTTATTTGATATTACCATTGTTATTACCATTGTTATTACCATTGCCACTATAACTGTCCACTCTTTAAATTTCCCACACATCTCCAGCAAATTTTCACCTGATGCAAGCTTTTACACTTAATAAACTATTATCTTATCACAATTACTCCTCTATGACAGCAAGAAATTATTGACTGTATAATTAGCATGTTCCCTTCATGTCCTCAATCTTTATCCAGCGAGGCCATGCAAGTGACTCCACTAGGCAAATCCACACACTGTTACTGATGGATGTCTTTGTGTGGATGCTGGACACTCAACACACACACACACACACACACACACACACACACACACACACACAGAAAAGGAGAAAGAAAAAAAAAACGGATCGCCACCCTGTATTTCCACCCACAGCCGCTCACTGGACAAAAAGGACGCTGGAATTACAGGTGGTGAACGGAAAAACCTGGTCCAAGGGAGGCGATACATCAGGTACAAAATTTAGTTAACCTGGGCCACACTGACAATTTTTTTGGATTCTGTCCCTAGTGGGCTGTGTGTGTGTGTGTGTGTGAAGCAGCAGTGGCGGTACGTGCATACTTGCATGTCGGTCAGCATGCACGTAGGTCTGCTCAAGGACAACGAGTGAGAGCATTTCTGTCAGTGTTCTGCGTGGAGTGCACCCGTGGCTTACATTTTTATATATTGTGCTTGAAATTTATAGTCACCATTCAGATGTTAACTGTTGTAAGCTTCATTTACTGTGTTTCTTCCCACCTGTTCATGACACCTCGGGCCATATAATATCTCTTACAGCCTCAGTCTTTCATTTCCATTTATAAAAAGCAAACATGTTCTGTTATTGCCCAAGAAAACACTAAATAAAAACTGCAAGTGTTCGAAAAAAGCGAGGTAATAACGCCTGGCTGTGAAGTGGTGAGTCGTTTGAGTGGCGGCATTAATGAAAATGCTAATCACGAGCACTATTCCTTCAATTACTTCCTGACGCACGTGGTTCACCGGGCACAGGCTCAGTGCGTCCAGCAGGCGAGGGGCGGGCCTGCTCCACGCCGGCCACCCTCAGAATTCAACGTGCACAAGAGAGAGAGAGAGAGAGAGAGAGAGAGAGAGAGAGAGAGAGAGAGAGAGAGAGAGAGAGAGAGAGAGAGAGAGAGAGAGAGAGAGAGAGAGAGAGAGAGAGAGAGAGAGAGATTTTTACCTCAGATTGATAGATGTTAAGAAAATAAAGTTTGGAGATATGCAGTGAATGAATGAAGGAAATTTCAAATGTTATGTTTGAGAGCTTATACGCAGAACACAGCTGAACGGGAACGGGGAATGAAGGAATAGATTACGGACATCCAAAGCTTCCTAAAGTACATGTACACTGCACTTATTTATACAGTGAAGGAAAACTGGACATAAAAGTGAGAGAGGAAAAAGATGAGGGAGAAATCTCTGTATTTGTCGTACATTCGGAGTAAAAACTTAAAAAAAAAAAAAGAATAAATAAACAAAAAAGGGGGTACCAGAGACTATTAAATGCGAAGAAAATGAGAATCCGTCGCTACTGTACGTGTAGGATGAAATTAATCTATTTAGTTTTTTTTTTTTTTTTTTCAAGATGGAGAGGAGAATAATGCAGAGAAAAGTCGTACAATTGATTTTTCCCTAAAATGGCAACCGAAGACTCGTATAATTAAACCTTGTGTGTGTGTGTGTGTGTGTGTGTGTGTGTGTGTGTGTGTGTGTGTGTGTGTGTGTGTGTGTGTGTATTCCCTCACTGCCCCTTTTCCCTCCCTGCCTCTCTCCCTCCGTCCCTTTAAACCATACTTCCCTCCATTCCCGTTTCCCTCCCAGAAATTCAGTAACTCTCCCTTCCATGCTCAGGCCTGTCTTGCCCGCCCCACATTCCAGGTGGATCAGTGGCAAAGTCCTCGGATAACAAATTCATTGCTGCATGTTCCAATCCAGATCGTCCTTTTAATCGTGACCCTCTCTCTCTCTCTCTCTCTCTCTCTCTCTCTCTCTCTCTCTCTCTCTCTCTCTCTCTCTCTCTCTCTCCACCAAGCGCCACATCTCAAGCTTACAACGCTGCCATCAATGTACATTTCTGTTTGAACTTCTCCTTTGTTGACAAAAGGAAGAGAGAGAGAGAGAGAGAGAGAGAGAGAGAGAGAGAGAGAGAGAGAGAGAGAGAGAGAGAGAGAGAGAGAGAGGAGAGAGAGAGAGAGAGAGAGAGAGAATAGAAAGTAATAGTGGCAAGTATCATTAACTGTCTTTATCACACACACACACACACACATACACACACACACACACACACACACACACACACACACACACACACACACACACACACACACACACACACACACAGAAGGAAAATGCTCGACCTAAAACGCTTCTTAATTCTCGTTGGTGAAAAACGTAATTTTTTCCCACATTTTCTCTCTTCCCCCATTTTTCTTTTCTTATTTTACTCTGGACTGCATTAGTGACGGCCATTAAAACCGCGAATCAATCAAAAAGTTTTTAAAAGAGGATTTCACCGCAGATAAACTTGCGATACTGTGTGTGTGCGTGTGTGTGTGCGTGTGTGTGTGTGTGTGTGTGTGTGTGTGTTTGTGTGTGTGGGTGGCTAGGTGGGTGGGTGTGTAGTCACTGGGTGTACGACATGGTCAGTAAACACTATACGCAGCTCATATCTCTGTCATTACATCCCCGGAGAACCACCACAACGCAGCAGTGATCTATCTTTAATAACGTAAAGGATCAAACCCCGCGTGTGTTCCGGCTTACCTTGTGCAGACTCGCTGAAAGGGAGGAACGACCGTCACTGTACTAACGCCCGTATTCAGAAACGTTCTGGTCTCTCACCACGACTGTTTTCAAAGGCCACACAGATGATTAGTCCCGTTCTCAAGAGTATTTATCCTATTAATAGTACAGAAATCTTATTAATCTGCCATTAGAACAACAAAAATACCTTTAAAAACTCGTGTAACTCTTGTAACTGTAGACTTTGAAAACTTTTTAATTAAAATTCTTTGCCTTTTATTTATTTATTTTATTTTATTTTCTGGGCCTAATAAGTGATGATTCAAAAGGCGTCAGTGAGATTCAGTAGTTATCGAGCAATTCAAATATTCATACTGCCCGTGTATTTGTTTTTGCCGAATCGTGCAGGGATACTCAAATGACGCAGGAAGGCTCGTACTATCACTATCAAAGCATTAACCGACGCAATAATTTCTTTACGTGTATGGAGGTGTAGCACATGCTGAGTAAAGTCTCCACCTGTTTAAATTTTACAGTGCTGATGACTATAAGATTTATTACCCTCGACAAAGACAGAATTCGGTAATTTCTTTTGCTCTCAATGATATCTCAAATTTACACTTGGAACTACCACTAGATTATCTTTTAATACCAGGCCAACGCAAAGGGTTAAGAGCTAAACTGTAACGCAGGATTACACCGTGACGCATGCCAGGGCCCCTCACAGGTGAAGAAGGTGATGACGCAAGGAATCAAGATCAGGAAACGTGGTGATGGACCCATAAGGCTTTTTAAAACTCACCCTAAGACATCTCATCCCTCTTCCTGGTCAAAGTTCATTAGCAGAAGTCTGGATTATCATCTTTTCTCACTAACTGATAAGAAAAATATAAATAGGTTTAAAAAAGACGCCTACTTATTGGTTGTATATAATTATGCACTTATATCTATTTGTATTGCACAAGGAATGAGCTACGTTCGCATAGTCCTCTCCTTCCTTCAGTTGATGTACGGTTCTTCAAAGTACACAGTAATGCAATATTCTAAAAATATGTCCCAAAAAAGATAATATCTGGAGCTAAATCCAATCATCACAGTGACAGTCCTTGGTGTTTGCGGGACTCTTAACGTAAAGCCAGGCCACGTGGTGTTAATTCAACGTTTGGCAACACAGCAGCTGTATTAGATAAGAAAGGAGTGAGAGGCAGAGGGGACGGACGACGCACATACACACACAGTTGAGTATGAGTGTCCAGCGAGGAGTCGGCAGATGCTGGTTGAAGGGACGCACTGACAAACACGCGGAAGAATACTCGTACCAAAGAGGGGGAAGAGCTCTGGCACAAGTTCACTGAACCGTAAGAACTTTTATTCGACTTATAAAACATGAAATTCACTGGACTTCTTCACGTCAATATTTACGGCAACTGTACACTCCTCGGACTATAAAAAAAAAAAAAAGAAAAGAAAGAAAAAGAAAGCAGGAAGCCTGACAAAAAAATTCATTGGAGCATAAAAAAAAAAAAAAAAAAAAAAAAAAAATATATATATATATATATATATATATATATATATATATATATATATATATATATATATATATATATATATATATATATATATATATATATATATATATATATATATATTCGATTTTTTTTGACGTCAATACTTAAAGCAACTGTACATACACTTCTCGCCACTATGACCTTTTCTTGAAGTCCACTCTAATCACCCACAAGTCTGCAAGGGAAGCTGTGCGTGCCTGATGAGCCAAACCACGAGTCTCAGTTCGAGGAAGGACCAGGCCAGATGGCACACAGGCTGGCCACCTGTTGACCCTCCTTATGGTCGTCGGGCGATCAAAGTCCGTGTTGCGAGCCGCGAAAGGTGAACCGCGATAGTGTGTTGTTTATTACCCACACGTCACCATGAGCTTCGCCTTTCAGACCAGGAAGTTTTCGCTCACCGCACCTCGTCTTTAAAGGCCAGAGAGGAGCGTAGTGAGAGGGTCTGGGGAACACCTGTTGAATAAGGAGATCAAGGCGGACGCAGCGAGTGTGCCATGGAGAGATGTGGCTTGGAGTGGGGATGGCAAAGAATAGGGTGAAGAAAGAAGATGCAATGGTCATGAGAAATAATTGGATGATATAAATACAAATACAATGCGTCTAGAAGAACACGTAGAAGAAGAATAACAATTAAAAGAACAAGAACAAGAAGAACAACAACAACAGTCACTTCCGAGTTCTCACACACACACACACACACACACACACACACACACACACACACACACACACACACACACGGGCGCAGGCGAAGACAAGCCACACACCGCAGACTAAGGGACTAAGCTGCTGGAAGAGAGGCGGAAGGAGACAAATGGACAAGTTAGGCTAGACTTCCACAGACTCATGAGGAGGACTTGACTCCTTCACCTCAACAAACAATAAGTGTGGCAGGAAGTGACGTAAACATTGTGGGTTTCATTGGAGTATGCCCGGCTGTCTAGGGTCTGTTGGGCTGCCTGTTGTAAGGGCTTGCAGAGGAGTGCGGAGAGTGGAGAGGCTGGGAGAGAAGGAGGGAGGGAGGGAGGGAGGGAGGGATACTTGTATATAAGGCAGTGATGGGGAAGGAAAGGAAGTAGAGCGGTAACTTTCAAGGCTTTCACGTCCACGCTGTGTAAATATCGGACTTTCATGTCACGCAAGCTGGGATTTCAAAAGGAAAGGATATAATGTAAAGTTGTTTGCTGGTGTGTGTGTGTGTGTGTGTGTGTGTGTGTGTGTGTGTGTGTGTGTGTGTGTGTGTGTGTGTGTGTGTGTGTGTGTGTGTGTGTGTGTGTGTGTGTGTGTGTGTGTGTGTGTGTGTGTGTGTGTGTGTGTGCGTGTGCGTGCCCGCGCGCACGGCTGTAAAATCACACTTGTAATAAGACACTTATTCTAACGAGGATATAAACTTTTCATCTTGACCTACAATAGTTTTTTCTAAAGGCATCTAGCTTTTATATGGTGCAAGGTTCATCACCAGTGTGTGTGTGTGTGTGTGTGTGTGTGTATGCACCGCTAGCGACCACATGACGCATCAAACGAGTACCGTGTGACGCATTAGCTGTTTATGGATGTTGTAGTCTGCGTCACGAACTCTGGCGCAGTACGTTTGCCATCTGAAGTCACGTGAACACAAAGAACACTGCCGATGAATAGTGCTGCCCCCGCTGACTGACGTATTATCTCAATAGGATCTTTGATTGGTGAAGACGATATGAGGAAAAAAATAGACTACAGTAAATAAAATGATTGAATAACCCAATAGCATTATTTCTGTCTATTATTCGTGAAAGTTATATTCTGAAACACTCCTACGCCGCAGTTCCACTATTTCATACGGCTCTAGCTGAGGGTAAACGTGTTTGAAGGGTGTTTTTACGGTTTTAGTGATAGATTAACACGATTTCTACATTATTAAAAAGAAAAGCAGCCTTGAGAACCCAGCTAAAAATCTCGATGGCCTTTGAAAATAGTCATAGGAAGGGAGTAGAGCGTTTCTGAATATTGGACTAAAGGATCCTCAGGCGTATTGTACCTCACCCACCTGGTTCCTCCCCTTTTGGTACGGTACGGTGCATCTCTCCCTGGCCATCACGTCTTATCTCACCCACACATCACCTCGCCTTGCACTGTCATCCCCTCGCTCCTCCGCCCATTCATTGCTCCCTTTACACTCACTCTCCCTATTCAGCTTCTTCCTTGTATTTGAGCCCCTTTGTCTTCGTATGCTCGTTTTCTTTCACTTGTCTTCTTTCGTATGTTCGTTTTCTTTCATTCATGTTAGCTGTCCTCTCGCTTTTCCCTCTTTCCCCTCCTAGCGTTTATTTAACTAGTTAGGACGATGTACTCTCTCTCTCTCTCTCTCTCTCTCTCTCTCTCTCTCTCTCTCTCTCTCTCTCTCTCTCTCTCTCTCTCTCTCTCCATCACTTCGTACCTCTTCCCCTGACGTGCCTTTCATTCTCCTTCCACTCTTCACATACGAGTACGTATTCATCTCACACACACTCACACACACACACGATCACAGGGAGGAGTCAAAAGCTTTTCGCCTCATCAGCTCTCTTCCCTTAACTGACTGTCTTCAATCCCTTACACTTCGCCGCAGGCTCACTCAGTCATTCTTTCTCTCTCTCTCTGGTTACAGGATCGAGGCAGCAAGGACACACACCCACACATACAAACAAACACACACACACAACTCTCCCGATGTAAAAGCACTCTTTGGCCACTTGACCTCACTGCTAGAGACAAAAATAGATCTTGGTATCATATGTCACACAGACACAGCTTACTGAGGGTCAATGCCGCACTGGTAACAATAGTGAGGAAACGAGATACAAGTTACACATAGCAGCCAACGCCGCTGACCTCAATAAGGCATGAATTGCATGAATTATATATAACACGTTCATGTATGCACGTGGGTAAGCGTGGTAAGAGATCAATTAATTCGCCGTATTCATGTCCACTGCGTTGTATGTGTGTGTGTGTGTGTGTGTGTGTGTGTGTGTGTGTGTGTGTGTGTGTGTGTGTGTGTGTGTGTGTGTGATGTTTCCTTCTTTACGGGTTTTTACGGTTCTAGAGACAGATAATCAAGATTTCTACATTATTAAAAGGGGAAACAGTCTTGAGAACACGACAAATCATCTCTGTGGCCAATAAAGAATACTCGTGGTGAGGGAGCAAAGCGTTTCTAAATACAGGCCTTAAAAGCGACCCTTTCCGCCTATTTGCACGTATAACTAACCCTTTCCTCCTCCTGACAAGACGAGGTGCAGTCGCTGTTGTCGCTCTCATTCCCGTATCCTCTTCGCTTCCTTATTTTACCTGGTTCGATTTCACTCGCCAAAATCCTTAAAAATTATCTTTCCTCACATGTACCTTTTACTATTTCTCTTCCCTCCTTTTTCGCTTCTTCGTTCCCAAAATGATAAAATGTCGAGAGACAGATGTCACCGTTGCAATAATTCTCATACCCTGTTAGCAGTTCCTTTTGCTTGAAAAGTCTAGGATTACTAACTTATTTTCTATTTTTCAGTGTCATCTATTTTTGGTAGTACGTGTTTGGTAGTGGAGGGCGATCATTTCGTAGTTTGGTGTTAAAGAACTAGTAATTGGTGGAAAGGAAAGCAGCGGGAGTAATTTTAGTTCACGTTGCGGAGTGGCAGTCCCTTGGCACTTTTGAGTCGACGTGGAAGGGAGAGATGGATGATGGGAAACTTCTGGGTACTCGCACCGCTGTCTGACACCTCCATTCATATTTTGACGCAGCAAGACTCTCTCTCTCTCTCTCTCTCTCTCTCTCTCTCTCTCTCTTTCTCTCTCACACACATCACTTCAAAGCTGCCTCTGTCTACCTTGTCTGCTTCTCAAGACTTCCTTTTCGGTAACAGTAATGCGAGTGAGCCAGGTCGTCTCAGTGGCTTTACCAAGTATCCTCCACATTGATAAAGGCGCCCCTACTGGAAGATACGTGGAGTTGATATGTCTTTCTTAGTGCAGCGAGTCACAACACTATTACATCTAGTTGGGGGGGGAAGAATACTGAATGGGATGCTTCTCTCTCCTTATGGATGAGGCTTTACTGGATAATGTACGTCCGTCTCTCTCTCTCTCTCTCTCTCTCTCTCTCTCTCTCTCTCTCTCTCTCTCTCTCTCTCTCTCTCTCTCTCTCTCTCTCTCTCGTAAGCACCACTCCTCCCATACACTTAACAGCATAATGAATCAAAAGTTCTGAACGACACACGCTACGTTTCACTCTAAAAAACATTCACCGGTCGTATTTTGAAAGATAAGTTTCTCGTAAGGACTATTTTCAAAGGCCACAGAGAGGGTAAGTGGATTTCTTATGTTTTTTTTTTTTTTTAATTCATAACGAAGTCTTTGTTAAACTATCACTGGGATCACGAAAACACTCTTGAAATCTATTATTCCCATGAGAGGATCTTAAGAGTGGTTGAGAGAGGACGAAGATGCATCTAAAAACGACGTCACAGAATATTTGTGTCTGTAATCTCACACGCTTCTTCGTCTTATCTTCACTACTTTCAACAGGCTCTAGAGAAAGTTACTGAGGTTTCCATGTTTTTAGTGATCGTTTAATAGGAAACCCTAAAGAAAACCAGCCTTTTTTTTTTGTATATATAACTTAAGGAAAAGACTACATACAAAAAATTAACGACTTACTAAAAAGAAGAAAGGGAAAAAGGGCGATACAAAAAAAAAAAAAACACTTGAATGATTAACGGAAGAAAAATTAGGATACACTTTCAAACGGTATAAAAAAGAAATGTAAAAGAAAATGAAATCCTTGCGCTAAGCTTGTCAAGAGGCGATTATACGTTGTCGTGGGATGTGTGAAGGTCTGAACTATCAAGACTGCTGCAGTGGATCCTGGTGCCCATGTCACTCACCACGGCGCTACCTGGGTGATGAATGTCATACGGATGAAAAATAAATAAGTAAATAAAAAAAAATGAGGGAGAAATCAAGACCGGAAGGAAGAAATAAAGAACGAAAAAAAAGAAAGGAAGAAAGAAAAAAGGATAGAGAGGAAGTAGGGAAAAAGAAGAGAAAGAACGGAAAAAAGAAAAAAAAAAGGAAAGATAAGAACAAAAGAAAACAAAAGAAAAAAAAAACAAGAAAAATACACTCTTAAACCTTTCAAACATCACTACAACTTCTATACAACTTCCTTGTCTCCACGGCGAGGTTACTTGATGAACTGACTGACAGGCGCCCCCAATAGCACCACCAGTCACCACACACACAAGGAAATGCATAAGTTCACCCATTCCCTGTACGACTGTCTCTCCTCTCGTTAGCAGAGTGGATATAGAACTAGTGAGGGAAACAGCACAATTACATTCACCATACACAAGGTAATGCATAAGCTCATCCACTCCATGCAAGACCGCGCCTCCTCCTCCTCCTCCTCCTCCTTCTCTCGTTAGTAAAGTGGATATAGAACCAGTGCGGTGAATTAATGTACGTCATAAAACACGTGGCCAATATCCAACCCGATAGAGGTACCTATAATGGCCAAAGGTAACGGTGCTCGCAAGGTAAGAAGCATTATGGATTTTTAGGATTAATCATTTTACTGCCAGATGATTTCTCCCATAATCACCTGCAACTTTTCAGATACTTAACTTTGTATGAGTCTCTGAAGTAATCCTTTAAACTCTTTCTTTTCTGTGTCTGTGCACGCAAATATTGCAGTACCGCTCGCTGCGTTGGATGAGTGTGATACAAGTAAGCTTATTTGAAATGTACAGCACAGATGATTAAAAAAAAAAGCTCATGGAAACGGGTAATAGATGCTGTCTGTCCATCCTCCTCATTACCAGAGAGTGGAATATAAAGCCATACTCATAAGTTCACTGATATGGTACCACAGTAGTAACACAATGTGATGAAACATTGGTTTCTGATTCTGTTTGGGGGCCGGCGGCTTAGAGGGCGTCTTCTCTTCTTCCAATTGTGTTGCCCTTGGCCGATGCCTCTCCTACATAATACAAAGAAAAACAGACACTGCCTTTGTCATGACAATAAATAATAAAACGATGTATTTGAACAGAACATTATATTCTTCGCCATTATTACCCAGTATCTCCTAGACTAAATAATCTAATCTACCATAATCAGCCACGTACGGGCCAACAGGTTCACGGCTGTTTGTTCTTCCTTTGAGTACCACGAGATGACAGACAGGATGGTCATCATCGTGCCTGAGTGGTCATTGAGAGTGTAGAATGCGGGTCATCTAAGCCTCCAAAACCCTCGGACGAACCATCCAGCCCTCCAGGCGTTAGCCTACAGGTGGTTTAGGCCTAAGGCATTAAAAACTGCCATTACCTCGCAGCAAGCTGCCCACCTCCTTTCCGTAATGAACAAGTGTAACAACGCCCTTCATCTTTTTAATAGGCTGTTATACGCACAGCTTTTACGAAACGACTAAAGAAATGAAGACACTCACGGGTATTTCATGTCGACTTAAGGCCATGACATGAGGAGTTCTCGGACAGCTGTTCATTCCTTGCCTTAATTTCTGCAGCACTGGGAAAAGAAAGACTAAATTTATCTCTTGAAATTATCCTGATGAACCGAACCCTCTGTCCCACATCTGTCCGGCGCGAGGGGAATACAGTAGAGTAATTCCAAACCTAATGTACCTCGCCAGCAGGAGCGAGGTGCAGTGCGGGGTCGGTGCACCACCATGACAGCCGCGGTGATTAAGATTTCCCTTGAAACATGACAGGGAGCACACGTGAGGCAACCTAACAGCCATATGGTATTAGTAAAGGTGGCAAACAAACACAGACTCCCTGAACTCCAGCCTACGAGGAGACACTCTTTCCATTAACACCAAGACAACACTGGTGAGTAACTGAGGATCTAACAGGTGATGTGTTATGTGTGCTCAGCTTGCAGCAACACGTGATCTCCTGAATAAGCCAAGAATGTAACACTTTCACAAGCGTGTTACTGTGATGAGGGAGTAAATATTTAAATTCAGTGAGTTACGGCGCCAAAATAACGAGGTCACATGGCGCCGGCTGGGTTACAAAAGCGCTCTTCTACCAAGATCAAAATCGACAACTTTAGACGCAAGCTGAACATTGTACCACATAGCCAATGTACCAACAGGATTTTCCCGAGGTGAGGAATCTCTATCTGTCCAGTGCTCGCTGCTGCCCCCTTAGCCAACACCAAGAGCCAACACCAAGCCGCACCACCACCACCTTTTATCGCTGGGGTGATGAATGTTTACTTTTTTCGCTCTCCCGCATGATACACTCAAGCGCATCCAGTCCTCACACTCACCCAATCACCAGCCAGCACAAGTCGAAGCATAAAAACAATGAATCCCTACTCTCTTTATCCTCTGACAACTAATGATTTTGACACGTTAATTTATCTGAGTAATCTTGCACGCCTGTTACTGAACCAAAATAAAAACTGCACTTACTTTTAAGATTTTTAACTATTCAAGCGACCCTTTAGATTTTAGTGTCTTTCGAAATTCTACCCTGAACTCACACCACCACATTTTATTAAGCCTGAAGGAAAAGCCACAAGTAGTTAGAAGCCTAATATACTTCACGGGATGTTAAGTTAGTCTGTTCGCTCGTGGCAACACTCAAACGTACGGGTATCTAAGAGTATGCAGCGTTTGTGACTCCTCATCGCTTATAAAATAATACCACAGAAGCAACGCATCCATCTATACCTCCCGCTTAAACACACCTGTCCTTTCAACTCCTCCCGTCAACAAATAATGATCCTGCATCATGACGCTCCAACTCGAGCGGGAAGCGAGCAACAACCGCGTGACTCAAACACGAGGCGAGGCGCGCGGGGGCATGGAGAGAGGGAGCAGGCAGGCACAGAGCGGTAACTTTGCTTACCTTTGTCGTGTTTGTTTGCGTTGGTCGCGGAGGAAGTTCGCGGCAGATGATGCACCTTATGGTTGCAAAGATTGGCGAGGAGTGAGCGTGCAGGGAGGGCAGGACGCGGCAGCTCTGCAGAGTGCGGCGGCGTGACAAGATGCGGAGTGAACGACAGGTGACCGCGCGCTGGTATATACTCGTACAGCACAGGGGGGCGGGGCGTCATACCTGGGCGGCGCAAGCGTTCCCTCCCCTCCCTGCACGGCCCACGCCACCTACGGAAAGACCTACACCTCACACCTACACGCAGACGTGCCGGAGGGGCAAGACTTTGCTGGGGAGGGAGGGGGATGGGGAGGGAAAGTCATGCCAATATTTCGAACTTGATTGTGAAGGTTTAAAACATACTTAATAAGATCACTGGGCAATATTAACTTTCTGTGTGTGTGTGTGTGTGTGTGTGTGTGTGTGTGTGTGTGTGTGTGTGTGTGTGTGTGTGTGTGTGTGTGTGTGTGTGTGTGTGTGTGTGTGTGTGTGTGTGTGTGTGTGTGTGTGTGTGTGTTCACTTAGTACACCATCCAGATATTAAGTGTATTATTATTCTTATATAGCTAATTCAGTTAAATCTAAGTGTGTATGCATATGAGGATCTTTGTTGAGAGCGATACTCATTACAACATACCATACTCAGAGAGAGAGAGAGAGAGAGAGAGAGAGAGAGAGAGAGAGAGAGATGAGAGAGAGAGAGAGAGAGAGAGAGAGAGAGAGAGAGAGAGAGAGAGAGAAAACTCTTAAGTAAGGCGTGAAAGAGAAAGGGAGGACTGTGAACGGTAATGAGAAGGAATGACAGAGACAAGATCTGTGGAAATGAAGTATCAACATGCAGATGAGGATGTGGTGATATCAGTGAAGAAGAGTAGCGTGTATAGCCAGTGAGAGTGACAGTGTACTAACAGCGTGAGTGATGGCACTGGATAACTAAATGAGGGTATGGCTGTGTGGGGATAACAGTTTGGGGGTGTAACATTACTGACAAGAGTGTGACAGTGTAGATATAACAGTGAGTGTGACAGTATAACTCGCTTTTTTTTTTTTATGTAGGAGGGGCACCGGGCAAGGGCAACAAAACTTCAATAAAAAAAAAAAAGTCTACTGAAGTGCCGGTCCCCGAACATAATCGAAAACGGTACTCGAAAATTACAGGATAAGTGTCTTAAAACCCTGCCTCTTGAAACAATGTGAACATAACAGTGTCGGTATAACATTAAGCCAATGAAAGTGTTACTACAGTATATACGTGTGTGTCATTGCGTGTGTGACAATGTGTAACAATACTTGACACCCAATGAGAGTGTGTAAGTGTGACAGAGGAAGGACATACCATTATCAGGGTGTACTAGAGTGAACTGAGTATCTTCAATGTTAAAGTGAAGGAGGAAAGAGTGAAGAGTGTTGCCTGAGTGAGACTACGAGCAATGTATTCGAGCTGTGGGAGTGTCAGGGTGCATGATGCGGTGGTGTCAGTGTGAAGGTGCAAGGGGACGGGAGGTGACATAAGGGTACGAGAGGTGTGAGGGTTCAAGGTGCGAGGGGGTTCTGGCAGCATGTGGGTTTGGAGGTGTGGATGTGGGGTGGGGAAGGTTAATGCACCACTATTACGGGGATATGGAGAGAGTTAAGAGTCTGGTAATGTGTGTATGTGTGTCTACGTGTCTACCTTCTAGTAAAGCAACAAAGATGACTCACAAAAACAAAAATAAGGGGGAATACTTGATATGTCCAACTTCCCTACGAACAACGGATTTGAGAAGAAGAAAAGGCCAATCTGAACAAGTTAGAGTCTCAAGGGAAGTGCAAGAAGGCCAGCTGGACTATTCCCGGACTCACCAGTGAAGTGAGGGAGAAAGTAACCCAGTGATGAACTTGTGCATTGATAAGATGGACAGAATGGGGTTGAGAGAGAGAGAGAGAGAGAGAGAGAGAGAGAGAGAGAGAGAGAGAGAGAGAGAGAGAGAGAGAGAGAGAGACAGACAGACAGACAGACAGACAGACACAAACAAACAAACAAGTATATTGTGCTCAAGGAAATATAGGAATAAAGTTTAGAACAACTGTAGTAATCTCTCTCTCTCTCTCTCTCTCTCTCTCTCTCTCTCTCTCTCTCTCTCTCTCTCTCTCTCTCTCTCTCTCTCTCTCGCAAAAAATACGGACCATACATCACCTTTATTTTCCCGCAAAGAAAATGAAAAGTAGAACATAATTTCTCGAGGTGTCCCAGCGGGCTCGGTAATAGCGCTTCCAAATAGCAGGTTAGAGACCAACAAATTAGACTTTAAACCACGTATATCCATTTCCTTATTACATCTTCCCTTAGAATACTATTGTTGTATGTGTTCACGTATATTTTTTTATGTATTATAAACTGCTATGGACAAAATCTGTTTCTATATTTCTGTCTATCTATCAGTCTATGGATTTATCTATCTATCGGTCGATCTATGCACATATCTATCTATCTACCTATCTATCTATTTATTTAGCAGTCTACCTATTTATCTACTTATTTATTTATCTATCTATCTATCTATCTATCTATCTATCTATCTTTCTACCTACCTACCTACCTACCTAACAATCTATTCATCTATCAGTCAATTAATCTATCTATCTTTGTGCACGGGTGGCGAAGAGAGAGAAAGAAATTTAGACTTGTCCCGGATTGAACATTTAGCAAGAAATTCTGAACGAAGAGTTTATAAAAATGAAGAATGCCAATGGTACGTACAATGTAGTCTTGGGAGGCGAGAATATTACGATGTTTGGGCTCGGGAAAGATTAAGGTCAGACAGATCGTCGAGGCGGTAAGAGCGAGCAGACTGTAGCTAGCTATTCCTACCGTCTGTTTTGCATCAGAGCATACCAATTTCACCGACATATTCCCGAGATTATTGAAATGCAGTCAGTGTACGTACGTGTTAAGTGAATAATCCGGTGTCTGTTCTGTCAGGTGAGTGCGAACAGATATTGTTTCTAGAGAGTAGACTATTAGTGTATGGTGTTCCTGTAACTTCTGTGCTGCGCTGGGATTCTCTGGGGTATGCGCATGCCTGTCATAATTCATCAGTAAGGCGAGTACAAGAATTTTTTTTTGTACATCCCTTGACCAACTTACCCCAGGGTAGTAATACATGATGACACTGGTGAGGAACACAATGTGGTTGCGGTTAAGGGAGATGGATTGGGGTTCTTGCTATGTGGGTGTGAAGGAAGGGGAGTGTGTGGCAGTGCATGGGTGTGAGATGAGGGGTGTTAGAGAGAGAGAGAGGGTATGCATAGTGAGTGGAGCTGGGAAGTAACAGTGTGAGAAGTGTAGAGTGAAAGTGTCAAGGAGTGCATCATTCAAAGGCGGTTCAAGAGAGAAAAGAAAATGGTTTGCTCGTCTATCAGTAAAATGATGCTGAACTCGAGGTGAAGGCAGCTGGCAAAGTGTATGAACGAACGAAATTTATATTCTATAATGAACTGGAGAAGGTGTGAGAGATGTGAGGTAAAAAAAAATAACTTTCAAGGTGTATATAGATGATAAGAAACAGAGAGAGAGAGAGAGAGAGAGAGAGAGAGAGAGAGAGAGAGAGAGAGAGAGAGAGAGAGAGAGAGAGAGAGAGAGAGAGAGGATACTAGCATGAGTTGTATAGGGTGTGTTAGAGTTGATAGTATGAGGGTGTGGGGGTATCGATGGGTGGGTGAGGTAAGGAGGGAACGTGTGGGTGCCTGGTGACAGGGTGCAGTGTGAGGGTGTATATGGTGGCTGGGGAGGACGGAGGGTATCAGCTGGTATCAATGCTGCGTGGGAGTGAGGCGTGAGAGCCCTAAAAAGTGTCCCTGAGTCTGGTGGGATCAGGGGAAAGCTTGCGGCGAGTTTTGGTTGGGGATCGCTGCTTTTTCCACACTACACTCGCTAAAGTTTCTAAAGACTGCAAAGAGCCATGCATGTCAGCGAGGCGGTCCACCTATTTACCTATTCATTTATTCATTCATTCATTCATTTATTACATCAGGGCCCCATGTTTGCTATTACCACGGACTAGGGGGGGAAAGAATATCTGCTTTTCTTTCTCCACAAGTTACTTTTTTGTGTGTTCCTCCCAAGCCGCCCACAACTCAACCGCCAAAGATTTAAGCCCGTATTCTAAAGCATTTTGAACTTTTATAAGAACTACATTCAAAGGATGTTTCTTTTCCCATTGGTGATGCAGCTCTTTGTTAAACTAATACCAGAATCATAGAAGTGCCCTTGAAGACCAAAATAACCTCTACTACAGATTGCTGGATGTAAAAAGAAATGGGACGACGGGATGTTTAGGATTAAGTTTCTCAAAGTTACGGAGGAGTAGGTTACGTAACATGTAAATAACCTCAAACATTGGAGACTATCTGAAAAAAAAAGACTGAAGTTCTGGTGAAGGTGGACACGGACAATTGAGACGAATTACAGAGAAAGTACAGTGACGCAAACCAGGAGAAAAGAAAACCGTCGTAACTACACTTAATTTACCTAATCATACGTAACAGAAATACAAAAACTTCAACGCGGGGTCAACGCTTCCCTAAATACACGGCAGCCTGTTTGTCGAGCCTCGTCAGCAGAGATCAGAAGCCACCAAAAGTGCAGGCAGATAGAGAGCACAAGGAGAACACCATCTGGACCTGAATTGAGCTAACTTTGGCCGTTCTCAGCACCGGCAAACTTTGGAGAAATTGGTCCCTTCTGTCCCTTGGCTCGCCCACCGCCTGAGAGAGAGAGAGAGAGAGAGAGAGAGAGAGAGAGAGAGAGAGAGAGAGAGAGAGAGAGAGAGTGTGTGTGTGTGTGTGGCGGGGCTCTCAACGCATCTGCTCTCGCTACAGATGTCTCGGATGATCGATGGCGGCGCTGAGGCTGCTGGGAACCTTACCGCTCACCATCTCACTACTATTACAAACAGCCTGTGTCACTTCATCACCCTCATCATCATCATCATCATCGCAGGACTTCAAGGATTCTCCCACCTACATCCTCCTATCCCTCTCAGTGGCTCATCATTTCCACTCTATCTAAACAAAACTTATCTTCTTATTCCTCTATCTGGCTCTCCGTCCACCCTGCCTTAATTTGTCATTATTCTATAACTCAATCTCGCCTTTAAAGACTAGACAGATTTGTGGCTTAAGGATGATGGGTGAAAATCGTTGTTAGGCATGCTTTATATTACAGGGACTGCCACATGTACCCCTCATGGCTTCCTGCAGCTTCCCAAGTTCTTAAATATCGGCGTGCACTGAGCTGTACAAGTTGTTCGCGTTCCTGGTTTCGAAGAGGAGGGCGTTGGTTTTCTTCATCAAACACCAATATAATAACGAGGATGTGTTATTTAATATCTGTCTCATAACTAATTTCCATAATAGAAAAAATATCGTAAAATGAAAAGAATACATGTATTGGTACCTATGTTTTGTGACAAGAGTAGTGTGTTCATGTACAGTTCACTGAATCAAAATAAATTAGTACCTTTTTCTCTTTCTTCGTCTTTTCTCTGAGGCAGCAGTAAACGCTTTCCTCACAACACTAGAGGTGTCACTGAATGTTGGAGCCACAATGCAAACGTCAGTCTGTTCCGTTAAATGCCTTTGCTTGCTTTACTTTTCAACAGCATAATATGACATATATCATATGTTGAATAATATTTTCCGCACTAAAAATTTTCAAGAGAATGTACAATTAAAATTCATACATGTTGATTATACAAAGGTGATTCCAGTTGAAGTATCAAGAAATATTGAAATGGCAGAATACTTCACCATGTAATGTGTTAGAACGTATCATTTTGCATTATTTTCCTTTCCCTAACTCCCCGGAAATGGCAGCTTGGAATGCGTCACTTTACACACCGTGCGACATGGAATTAACTTACAGGCTCCATTCTTCACGTTGGGCCGCCATACAGTCATGAGGACCATTCTCTTGGAGCTTAGAATAGAGGTGTTCACGAAAGAAGCATGAAATATTGAGTGGTGTGAAGTATGCCACACCTGGACCGGCAACGTCAACCTTACTGCTTAGCGAGACCTGGTGAGGATGGGCAAGGCCGCTCTGCCCGCCGCTCCTCAAGGGACGTAACGCACAGACGTATTTAGTAAATTTTCTTTTTTTATTACGGAAGAGGGACACTGGCCAAGAACAACAAAAAGAACAATAAATAAAGGCCCACTGAGGTGCCAGTCCCACAAGGAAGGTCAAAAGTGTCATCCAGAATTGAAGTATGAGCTTCTTGAAACCTCCCTCTGGAAAGAGTTCAAGTCATAGGAAGGAGGAAATACAGAAGCAGGCAAGGAGTTTATTTTAGACTAAGTATCCGTCAAGAAACAGAAGTCAAAATGTAGACGACGTCCGCACCCCGATCATGAATCCTCCTAACCTACATGTTTCCGTCGTTCTTCTCAGATCCGTCAGAGGGGAGCCGTCACAAAAGTGGACACACACCACCACCACTGACTTCCTCAAATTCGTGCTTTCCCTCATGAAGACGCCTCGCTATCCACGCGATTCCTTGTGGCGCTGGTTGTGATGGCACCTCACAACTTTGTGGACACTGTACTACGAACGACGGAGAAAAAAATAAATAAATAAAAATAAATAAATAAAGGTTAATTCTAATTCATATTGCAAGTTAAGTATTTAGAGAAAGAAAAAAATATTCATTCTTTTTTTTTATCAGTTCATAAAATATGTGTACTTTTCCATCTATTAATTTTGTGCCTAAAAGGTTAACTCATAATTCAATATTGTCAGTAGTATTTGAGTAGTAATACTTTGGCATGAGCGAAAAAAAAAAAAAAACAACGAAACATTCCATTTCTTCTTCTTCTTCTTCTTCTTCTTCTTCTTCTTCTTCTTCTTCTTCTTCTTCTTCTGCTTCTTCTCCTTCTTCTTCTTCTTCTTAATAATTATTATTATTATTATACGACAATGATGATGTTTATGTACATATTTCATTTCGCTTTATTTTATGTATTTATCTATTTTGCTTTACCTACGTGATAATATTGTGTTATTTTTCTGTATTTTGTGCAATCTGTAAGCAACACTTGCAGTCTGGAGAAATACGAACAACTGAGAGTATAAAAACTCAAAAACCTGGCGCTAATTTTGTGCTCAATTTAGTGATGCAGTCTCATTAATACGTAATCTCAATAATATATTCAGGTAACAACACAAATATATAACAGACAGAATGTGTTTTCTACTTCACAGAAAAGTTTAATGCAATTACATTCACCTTGGTTTCTGGCTGACAGTGCACGAGTAAACATTACTTAACAATAAGGCCAAGTATTAATTCATATTGCTTACTATTCCTACCTTCCTGAAATTATTTTTATGAAACGGGTTGTAGGAAGAGAGATAAAAACACTTCAGATCAACTTACCTCTCCACGGGTGTTCGCCATACCCAACGCTGGTTTTCGCCCACAGCCTGGAGACCTCGGAACATGGAGCATAGCGTGCCCCATATCCTGTGCAGTGATCTGTGGGCAAACATGGGAACTTGTATAGTGTCAGGATCATGTAATTGTCAGGTGTTACATGTTCTTCATAATAATTACATTGGACACGTTGTCAGCTCATCTAATAACACTAACTGGTGCTATCGCCGAGCCCCTTGTTACGTAAAATGCATGAAAGTGATTGAAAAGGGAGGATTTCCTGCTTACACACACACACACACACACACACACACACGATTATGTTGTCACCTGATTACTTTTTAACAATTTTTTCCATCCAAAATCCAACAAAAATGAACTGAAGGAGAAATACTACCTGTCTTAACATCTACAGTATAATATTCTTTCTTCATCTAATCTTACAACTTCTATACATTACTAACCACTATTTCGCATCAAGTTACAGAAAACCAATAGAAAAAAGTTAAATCTTACGAGTCTACGTGCATCATTTTGTATATCTTGCAAAGATGTCACCAAGAAAGCTTAAGACAGGAGATTCCTTGGATGTCACCCTGGCATACTAACAGAGGACTTGAGTTCATTAATTGTTTCACTCAAGCCTCGACACACCATAACCCTTGGAGATTGTTTCTCCTTGTGTGAATAAAACTATGACAGCAGATTACTTGCCACTGCAATGTTCTGCCATATTGACATGCACTTCATTCTTTCACACACTCACATCATTATCGTTCCATCCAAAACTAGCGGTTTCCATCGCATTAACTCACTCAGCACTCAGCAGCGGGTATCTGGCGCGGGCTGCCATCTCACGCTCCCTTAAAAGCCTACCCACATTCATATCACTCGCTCAAGACGCACTTGGTAGAAGTAAAGTCTACCCAGTCAAGGCACACATAGAACACAATGCACTATTCCTCTAATTACTCACGAGTAAATTCCTCCTGCTACTGGGCATGAAGTCACGCATCGAGCTGCCACATGTCGCCAGTGTAGACCTCAGATTTGCCTGATGTTAGATGACTGTTGATCATACAAGATACATTCGTTCAGAAAACTATATTCAGATGACCGATGATTGCGAAAGTAACGATACAGGATTTTTTGGAAGGGTTGATACTCGTGCATGGAGATGTATCTGTCAATAAAGAAAGTAGTACTGACAAGGTATGTCACACGTATCCGTAATCCAAATCGTAATCATACTGGATTAGCAGGCTTACCAACATTTCTGAAACTCCCGCACTATTTTTCGAATATCATCGTTGGTTGTGTCGAATAGGATGATGAACAAAAATCCTGAAGATAGTTTTCTGAACGAGTGTACACACTCAAAAAAAGTATCGTTACAGTGTGATTCGGCAAGTTTAACAATGAATAACCCGATCGTCTCTGCAAGATTGGTAGTGTTCTAGCCTGTGTTTCACGAAGCGTTACTGTGGCAGCTCAGATCATATTGCTTCATTTACGAGTGCCGTTCACTTGTTTCATGCATGTGCAGCTGTACTAAACACATGCAAGGATACCAAACTGAGTAGCCTATTATCAAAAGGTCAGTCCTTGGTGTCAGCTTGTATCATACTCACGATACTTTTTTTGAGTGTGTGATCTTAGCTCTGTTAAGGCCATGTTATACTGCTATTATTGAATCACTGTAGTAAGATGTTCATGTATGAATTCATATGGCATAATGACTTCTCATCATTTAATGTTTGCTCCTTTTTTTCGCAGATAGGAAATAGGAGCGGACCTACGCAAAAGAGAAGAATTCTAGAGAATACAAAATGATGTGCAATGAGCATGAGCTCAGGAAAGCATGAGAAAAAAAGGAAAAAAAAAAAATGCACATGTAAGGGAAGAATTCTACAAAATAACCAGATGACACGTAATGCCTTCCGCAGAATATCCCAAAACAAAAGAAAGAAAAAACACCAGGAAATCACCACTAGCACTCGGAAAGCGCTGTACGTAACCCCACAACACAACACGCACTACGGAGATTCAAGCGAGAGCTACATCTGGCACATTCAGTTATTCTTCATTTTAACGTCCAGAACAGCATCAACAAAGCTGTCTCGCTGGCACACAGGAGAACATAATGTGCTGCTCTTGCACGCTACGATCTACTAATGTATGCCGTGAGTCAGGACCACTCTAACTACACGACTTGTTTTAATCATTTACTGTTAAAAATACACGAGGGTGCCGCTGTACGTTTTATCTGCCCTTCAACAACATTAGCTGACATGGCACGTTTATCACCTTCAAGTATTCTCTTTGTTTTTTTTTTTTTTTTTTTTTTTTTTTTTCTTTTTAATGGGCGTTGTTTTGAAAGCTACACGGATAGAGAGAGAGAGAGAGAGAGAGAGAGAGAGAGAGAGAGAGAGAGAGAGAGAGAGAGAGAGAGAGAGGGGGGATAAAAGTTTATGCCTCCCTCCCCAGGCGTGGGTTTAATCTATTTTGTTGTGACAGGCATAAAGAACGCGACGCAAGAAACTGGTTATTTTGACAGGAGCTGCGCAGGGAGAAACAGAAGAAAAGGTGTGATGGTTGTCTTTTCATTCACTACCAAGGGATTAAAAACTATAGTCTGGTGTCTGAGAGAAATACCTGATATACCATTACAGTGCTGGTACTACACAGGTTGTTTGGGAGTTGAGTGGATGTATCACTCACTAGGCATTAGGGAGATTTAAAAGAGGATTGGATAAATTCATAGATGAGGATGATAAGTGGATATAACTATGTATGCTTCGTGTAGGGACTGCCGCGTGTAGGCTTGACGGCTTCTGTAGCTTTATTTATTTATTTATTTTTAATTCATTATCTTTGTTCTTTATAGTATGGACAGTTGTATCTTTTTAAAATTTATATCTTTTCTTTTTTTTTTTTGTAATCTATATGTTTTCTCTCAAGAGGAAGGCCTCAAGACACATTGTAATCTTGGTTAATCCCTTTGACTCTTCTTTTTTTGGGGACTGGCACCTCAGAGGATCTTTTTTACATAAATTTTGATAACCTTGCCCAGTGCCTCTTACATAAAAAAAAAAAAAAAAATCTTTACTTACGCTGTTCTCTAAAAAGAATATGCGAGTTTCTGCAGTTCGGAAATTATCTGAAACAGTAAATGGCTCAACACTGCAGAAAATGTATATTTAAGTTACGTAAACAAAATGTACTGGTAATCGTCACAGTAACCGCGACTTAATAACGCTAAGCATGAAAGTAAGCCGGGAAAATGTTTTGTTGGTCATTTTTCGGCTGTGTAGTATTTAAATTACAAGCGAAGTACGTAAATAATTAGTCTGTACTGTACCATTGCCATTTTCCCCCTCTTTGTTTTCGGCTAGATTAAGTGTCATGGCACATTATTTTACTATTACCAATGTTATTTTTTTTGTCAGTGTGTAGGGGTGTGCGTTCGTATGTGTGTGTGCGTGAATAGGGTTAGATGGGGCGGGGGAGGTGGGGAGAGTTTGTGGATAGGGGTTAGAATTGGAGGGAGGAGGGCGTGTGGGTGTGGGTGTAAGGGTAATTAATTTACACAAATATATCTATAGTCCTCCCTCTCTCTCTCTCTCTCTCTCTCTCTCTCTCTCTCTCTCTCTCTCTCTCTCTCTCTCTCTCTCTCTCTCTCTCTCTCTCTCTCTCTCTCTCTCTCTCTCTCTCTCTCTCTCTCTCTCTCTCTCTCTCTCTCTCTGCTGAATACTCCACACAAAGGTTTTATTCTTTGTCATATTTCAGGATGAAGGCGGCCAAGAGGGAGAGGGAGAGAACGAGACGCGGCTTCTGACTATCATGTTGCGTTGCGTTCTGTTGCTGTCAGTTCGCGGATAGAGAGTATTGCACCTTTCCGAACGTCTCACCACTTCTTGCGGGAATAAGAGACAGCATGCACGACGGCTAAGAACACGCACAGCCCTGGAAAAGGCTCAACTAGACGGAAAGATAAAGTAAGTTTAGCGAACACGGCATGAAATACAACGGAATAAAGAAAGATGAGTAGAAAAAGTCTAGGAAACATTTGTTCTGTGCTGGAGTAGTTGTAAAAGGTGATACCGTTGATGTTGATAAAAAGGTTCTTATAGTGTTACCTGCAGAGATGATTGCACCTTACTACCGTCCTTGCTGGCGGTGGTGGTGGCCTCCCACGTGAAGGAAAGAGAGGGGAGTGAGTGACTGAGTGTTGGTGGGGGTGAGAAAGTGTTAGTACGAGTGGCTAACTACGTGTGTGTGATGAACGTTACGAAATTTCTGTAAAAAATAGATACGTGTATGAAGTTCAACGAGGAGCCTTTAGCTGAGTGGTGCAGCATAGTGTAGGGCTTGTCGAGGAAGAAAAAAAAGAAGAAAAAAACACATATGGAATAAGAACCAACAATGAGTCAAAACTGTATGGTAAAGTACTGTTTAACTATAAGCTGATCACTTTTCTACTAAGATAGACAGAATAAGCGCCGGTTTACTCCATACAGCCAAAACTAAGAACGGAGGGGCAGAATATCAAAACTACCTCCTCTCCATCTCCCTTCGTGCAGTAATCCCATGATGACAAGTAGATGAAAAGAACTACATTAATTAGGGTACTCCACGATGATAAGGTGAAAAGTGTTCGGGTGATAGCAAGTGTTAAAGAGCAGGAATCAGTCCCCTGCTGCCTTACACAATGCGGTGGGTGGGCGGGGATGTGTTGGAGCGTGACGGTGGTGAATGAGGACAGACAGATACAAGCACGCCTCGGACCAGACCAGCGCGCCTTTATTATGCTTGAGTGGACTGAGACTATGACGAGGCGACTGACTGTATCCAAGGGGTGAAACACTGGGAGGAACATGAGGAACAACAACAACAACAAGACAACGACGACGACCACAACAACATGAAGAACATGAACAACAACAATAACAACAACAACAACAACAACAACAACAACAACAACAACAACAACAACAACAATAACAACAAGATAATAAAAAATTATGATGATGCAACAACAACAACAAACACTGGCAGCTACAAGACCCACCTAATGGTAACTTAGAAACAAAATATTAACATCTTCACTTATTAACAACACACACTTGTACTCTCTCTCTCTCTCTCTCTCTCTCTCTCTCTCTCTCTCTCTCTCTCCTCTCTCTCTCTCTCTCTCTCTCTCTCTCTCTCTCTCTCTCCTCTCTCTCTCTCAGGTAGGCCTAATGATGCGTCTAATATGCGTGATGAAGGAAAATTTATTGCATGTTAATTATTGTTTAAAAATATTTTCACCAAGATAAACTTCAATAGCCGTGTGTGTGTGTGAGTGTGTGTGTGTGTGTGTGTGTGTGTGTGTGTGTGTGTGTGTGTGTGTGTGTGTGTGTGTGTGTGTGTGTGTGTGTGTGTGTGTGTGTGTTCCTCGTCTCATAACCTTGTATCAACCTAGTTATTGCATTTTTTCCTGATCTTTCCATTTGTGACAGTAATTATTTCGTTAAAAAGTTTAAATTTTCTTCAGGTTTCTTCCTGTATCCTTTACTTCTTTCTCTCTTTTATGGAACTTGAGTCGTCTTTGCCTCTCCTAAGTTACAGAAATTTCTCCTTATTCCTTCCTTGACGATAGAAAAATCATTTATCCCTCCTAAAATTTCAAATAATCTATAGTCTTCCTCTTTGCCATTCATTCCATCCTCCTCCTAACAGAGCTTACTGTATTTTTGCTTCCTCTTATTCACAAAACACTCTGATAAACAACCACCGCTATTATCCGTGTACAGTATGTCTTCTATAAATCCCTGATCTTTCTTGCCCTTATTCTTTATGCACATTACCACCTCATTCTGCCTCTAGACTTAACATATTACGTCCGCATTCCTCTCTTCGTAAATATCATGTCCTCACACTTCCCTCAGAAAGTCTCACATAAACAGAAAGTCCAGAACCCCTCTTAGAAATGTAGTTATTTGGTATGAACAAGATAAGGTGACACCACACGTAATACAGCGGCTAACAAGGGAACCACGACCTTCTGCTTCTCCTCCACTGTCGCTGTTCTTTCACCATACCCCATTAACTTTACAAATACAGGCTCAGGGAGGAGTCTTTTCAAGGGCCTGAGTTCTGTTTGATTTAGAGAGACTCGCTATCTGTTCTGCTCCGTTTTAGGGTTATGTAGCAGGTCGGCGAGGAGTGACGTGAATGCCCAGCAGTGATCGAGTTAATGGTGTCACGTGGTGCAGTGGCAGGAATGTTAACTCGTCACCAAGTTAACTCATCACTAGAGTCTGCTTTATTATCCTCTCTGCAGCAAATCCTCTTGTAATTTGTGTAAGCTCCGGTGTTGTTTATGGATGAACCAGATTTTTTTTTTATTTCACTTTACATTTTATTTTTTCGCGTTTTATTTTGTTGCTGATTTATCCACTTTGCTATTTTGTACATAGCCGACTTGAAAAGGGATATGTCACCACAATGCAGTTCCTGTACTTACTTTTACTTTGTCACTTAATCAGCATATTTTGAATAACTTACTTGTCAATCCCGAGGCTTCACCAAATCATCTCACTGCACTGGAAATTAACAGAAAAAAGAAAATGAGGTAGGGGGAAGTGTACAGTACATGGACATACAAACATTTGATTATAAAGAACAACTGATAAACAAAAAAAAAGAACGTTTATATTAAAGAGCTAACACACACACACACACACACACACACATACACACACACACACACACACACACACACATACACACACACACACACACAGCCTCCCTGGGACCGTCCCAAGCCCACGTCTTATCATTTTACCTTCCTCTTCATCTCGCGGTCTGTGGTTTCGTGCCTTAATTAAAGTCACCACGGTCTAGCATCTCGCACCCCGGAAGCCAGGTCTGTCCTCTAAACCCCTGAGCCGTTACAGCGCCACGCCCAGCCCGCCGCTTGAAAAATGAAGCAAGCCTTGGCAAGATGCTGATCTGATACGGCTCTCCGTGAACATAACAACTAGCAGGTTTTCTAATTATTCAAATCATAAAATAAGAAACACTGATTGTGGATAAGCTGTTTTCGTCATATCACAGTTACGAAACATTACGTCATTAAGCTCCAGTCAGACCATTGGTTGAGAAATGAAACGTTCCAACAGTTCACACTCTCGCGCCTCAGAGACGCGACAGAGTAGTAATCAATTTAAGGCGCGCATTGGAGGTGTCTAGACGTGAACCCCTTCAGGAACTGTTTTATTGTATATTTTAAAATCTCTTTAAGAATTGTAAGTAAAATAAATAAACAGAATAGTAACTTGGCAATCAATGACTATGGATACATAAATGAAGCTCTAAGTATGTATAGGTGAAGAAGAAAATAACATTAAGCGTTGAAAAACTGACCTTAAGGGAGGAAAAAACCGGCTTGAGGTGCTGGCAACACTGGAAACACGAACCCTACAACGTTACTAGTGAGAATCATGATAACGAAGACTCGAATCACTGGAATCCTGTCACTGCAAAAAAAAAGAAATCCTCACTTTTGGTATAAAAGACTAAAGGGCGCCAAACTTGTACAAAAAAAAAAAAAATGTAAGTATGCCTGGCCACTCAGATTCACAAGCATGCGCGCCATGTACTTCAGCCCTAAGCGTCCCCTCTGCCCATGGATTCTCTCCCTCCCTCCCGCAAATTGAGGCGCTGCTGGTCTGTTTCTCCGCCACTCCGCCGCCTTTAATGGCCCGCCGCAAGTCTCCCGCTGACTGTAATCTCCTTCCTCAACACCATTGTCTTTCGCCTCATTCCTTACCAGGTTTTCTGTGTGTGTGTGTGTGTGTGTGTGTGTGTGTGTGTTTAAACAGTGATTACTTTAGACAATCCTACTACCACCACCACTACTACTACTACTACTACTACTACTACTACAAACTATGTGTGTGTGTTTGTGTGTGTGTGTGTGTTTTAGGTTCGGAGAGAGGAGAGGAAAAAAATACATGATGCCGGGAAGAAAATGTATTCCCTTGTCTTGAAAATGGTGTGGCGGTGGTTCTTACGCGGGAGAAACGACTCGGTTGTTGACCGTTCGGGTGTTTGTTGCTCAGAGGCACTCACTGGCTCATTCCTTGCCGCGGAGTGCACCAGGCTGGCTAACGCATTGCTCACCCAGACGTAGGGAAGCAAATTATTCAACTTTATATTTCAACTGTACGTGGAGATTTCTTGGTACAGTGCATTGCAAAGTGTACTGATTAAAAGGTCTGGTTATAGAGATACATGATATATTTTGTCCACAGCATGCTACTACTACTACTACTACTACAACAACTACTATCATCATTAGCATGCTCGTTAATCCGGCAATTAGTGCAGCTAACAAATAAGGACTGTCAGAGTTGCTATTTACTTTTTCATCATAATGCCTCCGTTAAGCAAGTTACCGTCTTTATTTTTTGGTCACATGTTGTTAATAATAATAATAATAAAAATAATAATAATAATAATAATAATAATAATAATAATAATAATAATAATAATAATAATAAACTTAACGAGGAGACCATTAGCCTAAAACTGACACGTGGAACATAATGAGCTGCTCTTACTCGTTACCACGTATTAGTTCATGCTGTAAATCTACGTCAGCGACAGTCTAATTACTCAACATTTTTTTTTTTAAGTAACTCTATCAACAAGAGAGAGAGAGAGAGAGAGAGAGAGAGAGAGAGAGAGAGAGAGAGAGAGAGAGAGAGAGGAGAGAGAGAGAAACACTACACTGAAACATTTTAAGCATTTATTACTAGTATTTGTACGTGATTGATATAAGTAGTGCAGGGTTTTCAAGACACATCCTGCAGTTTTGCCTTTCTGAACCAAATAGCGTTTCAGGCAAAGTTACTGAGAAACGATTACAATATACGAAATCAAGAAATTATAATGCCATATAATTAACACAAAAAAAAAAAGTTATACTGAAGAATAAAAGTATGATGATACAGGAGAGAGAGAGAGAGAGAGAGAGAGAGAGAGAGAGAGGAGAGAGAGAGAGAGAGAGAGAGAGAGAGAGAGAGAGAGAGAGAGAGAGAGAAACCCTGACATAACTTTTCTTATATAAAAATCTATAGCTAAGATCCGCCTTCTCTTTTCTTCTCCACCCTCTAAGAGTAAAGTAGACGTACGCACAATGTTCATGAAACGGTATGACTGCTGCGGAGGAATGAACGAAGCAAGCTATGGTTTTCTTCTTCGTGTGCAACAGACGTGTTCATCATTCTCGTCCACTGGATACGTATAATTGAAATGAAACCATGAGACTGAAATAGAGAAGCTAAACACATTATTGTCTTCGAGATCAAATTCTTAAGGAGGATGGTACAGGATTGACTGATGTTGAATTCCATACTAATTAGGGTATTGCAGCCGGATATATGATACGTGATAGCTTTTACCTATCATTATTTATATCAGTTTATGTTTGAATTTGTTCCTATGACACACGCACACACACACTCTCTCTCTCTCTCTCTCTCTCTCTCTCTCTCTCTCTCTCTCTCCTCTCTCTCTCTCTCTCTCTCTCTCTCTCTCTCTCTCCCTGTGTCTGTGTGTGTGTGTGTGTGTGTGTGTGTGTGTGTGTGCTAAATGAATAACAATATATTCAACCTTTTTTTTTTTTTAATAGTACTTAAGAGTAATTATGTGTGTTCATGACAGAGCCTATTATGAAAGTATATTTCAGTGTCATCAGAGTCAGCTAACGTAAAACTAATTATTTAGCATTTTTTTATACCTGACTGACTTAATAAATTATCAGATTTCAGAACATCTCAACTATATATATATATATTTTTTTTTTTTTGCTTTTTGCTTTTTACTTTTTTTTTTTTTCTAGTTTGAGGGAAACTTGTACTTGCTAAAATTTGGTTGAACTATTGTTAAGTAAAGGGCGGTGAGCTTGCAGGATATTTAGATAGCTCGTGGTGGCGTGGTGAGTCCTGCCGCGGCTGTGTGGTGGCAGGAGATGAAACGAGATGTGTGTGTGTGTGTGTGTGTGTGTGTGTGTGTGTGTGTGTGTGTGTGTGTGTGTGTGTGTGTGTGTGTGTCTGTGCGTGCGTGCTGTCCAGTTATGATTTTATTTTTATGTAAGAACGGCTGGAAAAAAATGATAAAATAAAAAAAACACTGAAGGTACCAGTTCCCATAGAGTACAACAGATAAGATTACCCAGAATAAGAGGAAAATGTCTTCAAACCTCCCTTTTGTAAGAGCTCATGGTGTAGGTAGGGCAAATACAAAAGCAGGCCGGGGGTTCCAGAGTTTACCAGTGTGTGAGACTTGACACCATGACTTCTCACCAGCCACTCGTATTTCCTGCTCCTCCAAGAAATATGCCCAGTTATACAGAAGCTGATGTCATAAACAAATACTGAGTTATCTCCAGTTCATATGCCTCTCTCTCTCTCTCTCTCTCTCTCTCTCTCTCTCTCTCCTCTCTCTCTCTCTCTCTCCTCTCTCTCTCTCTCTCTCTCTCTCTCTCTCTCCTCTCTAGCTCTGTTTTTATTCCACCTATATTCGTTTTGCTTCTTTTTTCTTTTTCGTTCTTTTCGTTGATATTCATGTCATTGTCAGTCTAGCAACATCCTTCTTTTTCCAGCTTAATTGCAAAATCTTCATCCTTCTTCTTCTTCTTTTTCTTTTTCTTTTTTCTTCTTCTTCTTCTTCTTCTCTTTCTTTTTTTTTTGTTATGTTAAATTCACTTGTGTTTGGCTGTTTGTTTGTTGTTGTTGTTGTTGTTGTTGTTGTTGTTGTTCTTCCTCTTCTTCCTTTTATTTCCTTCTTCCTCTTTTATTTTTTTTTGTTGTTAATTTAATTAGTGTTTGGCGTCCTCTTCTTTTCTTCTATCAACTCCTCCTCCCCCCTCCTCATGCACCGTCACCCACCACCACCACCATCACCATAACCACCCTCACACAACAATTTAGAGCGGTCCACACCCAAGATCTGTCTTTCCTAACAGTTACCTAATCCTCCGTAGTGAGCCTCTACCTCCTGCACAGCCGCATGCTGCTGCCTTCATTACCATGTTGATTGTCACCTTCCTTTGCCGCCGCCTCCCTACTGCTGCAGGTCTGAACGGGCCGGGCTTCCCATCACTAGACGCTAAGGTAATTACGTATCTACAGTTCATTGTATTTCAGTGCATTATTCTGCCTATCGCTGGGCATAAGGTGTAAGATAAGATTACGGACGGAATTCTTAAACCTGCCTGCATCTTTTTCTTCTACTTATGTTTTAAATGCTAAATGTTAAACAAAAGAAACATCCTTACGATGGCTCATGACGTCACCGAAGTTCATGTGTCTGCTATTTCAGAGGGCTGGCAAAAACACTATTTTTTGCTCATTATTTCTGCTTGTCCGAGTCTTCTGGAAAACAATTAGCAGATCATTACTGCGAGCAAAGAGTTTGGTAATGGTAACTGCCTCGCCCTGTGAACACCGAAAAGGCTGATGGAAGGCGCCCCCCGACAGCAGCCCTATACTATTCACTAATATGATAAAAAATTAGAATTCAAACTCCCTGCAGTAACTCTATCAAGGGACACTGTTAAATGTAGACTGTGGCATCACACATGTGGAGTGAACTGTAGCCGAGAACAAGAGGAGGATTTGTGATAAGATCTCAGAAATTCCGAACTAATGACAAGTTTACGAGATCAGTAACTATCACCCACGACTACAAAACAACACCCCACCAACATAAACAGATTAATTTATTGGTGGTCTATTCCTGAAGAGCGACAGTTTGTTTTCATTGGTCAGCCTCCACGTGTCAACCACGTTCCTTGCTTGCTGTGTGGCTGCCTTCGGGTCAGTCAGTTTAAGTGCACGTAGTGTTTACTGGAAGGAATGTAGCCAGTATGCCAGCCTGTGTTTAACATGAACGGTAACATAACAAAATTATGTGAAATAATTGCTATACTTTACTAAGGTTAATAAAAAAAATTAAAAAATTACTCTTTATAAAATTGTAACTCATTAAAGGAAACGAGTTGAGGTCTCACATCGGCCTGATTTCTTAGACAGCAAATTTGTCTTTTACCACTGTTTTCAATGACCGCATATCGACCGTCCATGGACATGGTGCAAAATATGGGGTTCACTAGCCCTAGAAGACCACCAGCCTCCCTGAGAGTGCTGCCAGTGATCTGAGAGAAAATAGGGAATGAGCTTCAACAAGGGCGGTGAAATAATATTCGCGTGTTGAGTCAAGCTACACATGACGCATCACTTATGAGGAGTGGCTTTTCCAATCATGTAGCCAATCTATTACTCATTTTCTCCTATTGGTTTTGCTTAGTAATGGCGTCTTTGATGTTATATATATATATTTTTAGAGAGCAAAGGCTTCGTCACACCAGCACCTTTTCGTCAATTTATTCCATCAATTTTCTGAAAAATTAACAATTTCTTGAACACGTCCCGTCCCACAAATACGTTCGTGTTCTCTTTCTATCGAGTATAAATAAACATGGTTCTCACACACGACAAACAGTTGCTTCTCTGTACTTATTTACATGTCTTGTCCATTAAAAACGACCCGAAACTAGCTAAAAAAAAAAAAAAGGAGGGGGAGAGAAAAAAGAAAAAGAAAAAAGTACATGGTTGGCTAGTCGCGAGGCAGAAACTTTTTTCTATGTGTGTGTGGCACGTAATGTGTCCCAAAGACATACAACAGTGGTGCCGTGTGCTGTCAGTCACAGATTCATCTGATAGACGTGTCCACCTTAGATTATTCATTCATTGCATCCGTAGTGTGTAGAAATTAATTTTTGGCTTAAGAAAGACCTCCAAAATTTAGATACCAGTTCGGTCACGCGAGACACTGCTGGCCGTAAGAAAACCACTTATCAGATAGTGTAAAAAGCAAACTTTGTCTATTTATTTTATTCATCTATCTGTTGTTGCTGTTGATGTTGTTGTTGTTGTTGTTGTTGTTGTTTTTAACGGTAAATTTTTCTTTACACAAAAAAAAATCGGATATTTATATGTTAACAGGTAGGGATCTTTATTTGACAATGGAAATTAACGATGACTTCAATAATAAGCACTATTAATATAACAATTTAATAATAACACCACAAGCCTTTGAAAATGCTCTTAATGAGAGAACAAGGCATCTTGCAACAAGGCCCTGAAGAAAAGTTTCACCTTAGGCTCGTATTTAGAAACGCTTTGCTCTCTCACCAGGACTATTCTCAAAGGCCACAGAGATGGTTAGCCGGGTTTTCAAAAGTGTTTCTCTCGTTCATGATATAGAAATCTTGTTAATCTGTCACTAGAACCACAAAAACACCCTTGAAAACCCGCGTCACTTAAACTAGTGGAGCCTTCATGAAGCAGAAAATGTGCGGACAAAAGTGTTTCAAAATTTGATCCCTAGTCTTCATAAAACCTCCTAATGGTAACTGGAATTAAATAACAAAGATGCAAGTAAGAGGTGACCCTGGCTTTCACACCCTGGGAATTTGAGCCTAACAAGAGACGTGAACGCATGATTGCTTCTGATCTTGAGAAGGACTTGTTGACGGAGACTCGAGATCGTCAACCATGAAGCACTGAACCGAATTCGAGTCACAAGCACAGGCACGCACACACACACGCATCGGGCCGCCCTCCCTGAGCTACGCCACTGACATGGAAACGATGCATTACTGAGGGGGGAGAATTTTCGCTCTTTTAGCCAGAGGACGCTTCTCATCTGGGGATCACGCCGGGAGGGGATTTATGTAAAGCGAGAGACAACCAATACAAGTCATGACATGCTGGGAAAGTGGTGCTAGGTGTGGGTGTTTTTCAATCGACTTACGACACTCTTCCTTTCTCTCTCTCTCTCTCTCTCTCTCTCTCTCTCTCTCTCTCTCTCTCTCTCTCTCTCTCTCTCCGCCGTCACGTCACTGCCAGTCGTCCCCGCCTTATTCTTGCTCATTTTTCCTTTGCTCGCTTTCTTTCTTTCTTTCTTTCTTAGGATACATCGTTTCATCTTTTTTTTTTCTTTCCTTCTTTCTCGAACCCTGTCTTTCCATCTCATTCGTTTCCTCATACCACATTCATAAAATCTCCCTTTAGTAGTAGTCACAGTAGTAGTAGTAAACAATGCAAGACCTTGAAACTAGAGAGAGAGAGAGAGAGAGAGAGAGAGAGAGAGAGAGAGAGAGAGAGAGAGAGAGAGAATGCATACTCACAACATACATACATAGATATTCATACATACAAAAACTTATACATACATACATACATACATACATACATGCCTAGACAAAGCACTATCCTTTTCTCCCCTTCCACGTTTTCAGTACCATCCTCATTACACATTCCAGCGAGGTGTGAGAGGTTGTGACACCTCCTTGCGCGACATCAGGAATATAATGACGCAAGTAGGTGAGGAGCGAGAGGAGTTAGGGGCGGTGGCAGGGCGGGGGCTGGGCGGGGGCTGGGCGGGGGCCGGTGGGGGGGGGGTTGGAGAACGCCTACTGCCACGTCCCACTAACTTATGTGCTCCGAGCGGTGACCTGACATGACCGGCGACTGCCTTAAACGTTACGCAGCAAGATTTACGAGAAGAGGCGGCCGTTAGCAAGGAGCGGGTGTGTTTATCAGTGTCATGGCCTCCTCCCTCCCGGGTTCTCCTCTCCCTCCTCTTAATGCCTACACCGTTCTCTTTCCCTGCATAAATTTTCATTCTATACCCTCTATTTTTCAAATATTACCACCTTGCAACGCAGTGTTATCCTACTCCTACACCGTCTATTCCGGTATCGACTACACTTGCAACTCCTATTTTCCTCCTATTCCCTCTGCTTCTCAAACATTCCTACCTTGCATCACTTAGTTTACTCATCAATGTCTGCTTTCCTGTCCCCAGCTTCTATTTTATTATTTTCCTCTCCTCCACACCCTTCATAAGTCTTCCTCCTATAAACTCTACTTTTCCAGTATTCCTGCCTTGCAATATTGTTATTTTTATTCTCCAGTGTCTGCTTAATTGTACCGTCTTCCCTCCAGCAGTCCTGTACTTTTCTATTTCAGTTTCCCTCCAGACCCTCATTAAGTTTTCCTCTAGCTTTCACTTTTCAAACATTCCTGCTTTGGCCCATAGTCTTTTTTTTTATTATTATTATTATTATTAATTGATTAATTAATCTATTTATTTATTCATTTATTTTCTCTTGGTGTACATACTTAAAATATCATTTAGAGTTCTTAGGAGTGCGGCATAGAAAATAATATTTCAATTTAAAATAAAATAAAAAAAAACACCGACTTTCGATTAATATAAACTTTTTATATCAATATTTTTCTTTTACTATTCATTTACTAATAATTTTACTTTTACTATTTATTTGTCGGGTAAGAAGAAAACTTTTTACCAAAAAAATTATTATTATTATTTTATTTATTTTATTTATTTTTTTGTAGTCAAAAAGTTAAAAAATTTCAATTCCAAATTTTTTTATCAGATATTTGGGATATGTTCTTTACTTAAAGAAGAACAATTGTACATAATTAGAATATTATTTAGAGTTCTCATGAGTGCGGCATAGTTAAAAATCATATTTCATTTAAAAAATAAAACACAAAAACAAAAAAAAATATTTTCCGATTGATATATACTTTTATATCAACATTCTTTTTTCTACTTTTCATGACTTAATCATATGTAACTTTAGATGAATAATTTATTTCCTTTTTTTTCCTTTATTTTATTTTATTTATTTATTTTTTTCTAAAGGTCCGGACCTGTGTTAAAAAACAAAAAGTTCGCAGGAGCGCGGCATAGATAATAATCATAATCCACTTTAAAATAAAATGTACATAATTAAAAAACACACTTTTTCGATTTACCTATACTTGCTGTAACAATATTTTCTCCTACAATTATTTTTTTTAATTACCTGTTATCTAAGAGGAAAATAATAATTAATAATAATAATAATAATAATAATAATAATAATAATAATAATAATAATAATAATAATAATAACAATAATAATAATAATAATGTAATCATCAATCACCACATACGAGTAAATAGAATCAGGTGAGAATCAAATAAGTAAAAGAAAAAAAGTAAATAAACAGGTAAAAAGAACACACTATTTGCCTCTTTATTGCCTTCATAAACAAAAGCATAAAACTAATCACATTCACAACAAAGTCCTATTTTTGGCGTCACGTGATACTGCATTGCTACAAAACGTTCTATTGGCGGACAATACGTGGGTGGCGTAACTCTAGATATTGCCTAATAGCATCACGGATTAATGGTTGGTGCCTTTGCTTAACACAATTCAGGCAGCGGTAGTCGTGGTGGTGGTGGTGGTGGGTATATGGTGCTGGTGATCTAGTAGAGTGGTGTTGATGCTGATGTGGTGATGGTGGTGTGAATATCGTGCTGTTCTGATAGCGTGGTGTTGTTCTGGTGTGATGTGGTGGTGGTGGTGGTGATATATCAGGTCACTCTGGTGGTGTGTTGTTCTGGTGTGGTGATGACGATGACCTGATGTTGGCAATAGGAGTGATGATAGAATGGTACAGTCAAGTGATTTTGTACTGATGATGCGCCCTTTGAGGAAGGAAAACAATTACATCCTGCATCTCCCATCCTCGTAATCCCACTTGAAAATATGACACACCATTTAACATCTATAGTTTTGGATGAACCACTTGCTAGACGGCCAAAGAGCAGCGCCAAATGGTGGAAAAGGACGCCACTTGACCATCTAAACAAGGATGGGGATATCTGTTTATCTATTTACTACTACTAGGGAACTACGAGTGGAAGAACAGAAGAGAGAGTGAGAGGAGGGACAGGCTGGTCACGTGAGAAACAATCACGCATACACCACCCTTTACATTCGAGAAGTGTCACAAAACAGGACATTTCTCGTGTGCTGGAATCTTTGAATTGTTCCTCCTTCAATGTGGAAAAAATAAATAAATAAATGGCAGCGGCACAGAGGCGGCCAGAGAAGGAGGAGAGAATCAGTACTTTCTACTAGGTTGCTTCCATTATTGTTGTGAGATACGGATATACGGATAGAAACTGCTGGTGATTGGGGGTGATTCTAAGGTGAGTGCCACGTGTAGACCTGCAGCTTCACTTATTTTCTATGTTTTTATACTTGTACATTTCCGTATTTCTATGTCTTTCTTGTCGACGCTAGCAAAGGCATAGGAGTAAAAATTCTCTCTCTCTCTCTCTCTCTCTCTCTCTCTCTCTCTCTCTCTCTCTCTCTCTCTCTCTCTCTGATTCAATAAGACCAGGCCAAGGCGGTTAATAACACGCTGATCACAATAAGACTTCACGGTTTGGGTGCTCAAGTGGCACCCTTCGGCGCTGCTGCATGGCTGCCGGGCGCGGTGGCGATGTGAGCGGAAAGAAATTATACAGTTACTTCATACTTCGTTACCAGATCGCAGTCATGTCCTGAGGCGAGTCTCCGGATTGTTCGGCGCCCAACCTACACCACCTAGCAAGTCCCAAGCAACTCATCAGCTACTTTCCTGTACTCAAGGCTCCCACTTTTCCCCGTGGTAATCGCGTGCCTAGTTCAGATCATCTGCTTAAGCAATATCTTTTCCGGTGTCGAGGAGACGAAATGTTTTGTCTCTATCTGATACTTGTAGGAATATGTCTCTCCTGAGTCCATAAGAATATAAGGAAATAAGAAAAAGCTACAAGAAGCCATCAGGTTTACACGTGGCAGCCCCTGTGTGAAATATACCTACCTATTTCCATCTATCATCCTCACCCATTAATTTATCTAATCTTATTTTAAAGCTCCCTAATGATTCAGTACTAACAACTTGATTAATAAGTCTATTCCATTCATCTATCGCTCTATTTGAGAACCGATTCCTTCCTATCTCTTTTTTACATCTAACTTCACCAACCTTGAACACACAATTTCTTGTCCTATCGTGATTACTGGCCCTGAGAATTTTGCTTATGTGATACTTCCCTTTGTGGAAGAAGCTAGTATTGTCCACAAGTCTCACGCGGGAAGGGACGTGGATCTATTATGATGTAGCAAGCTATGCTTGCTTAACTCTCTGGAAAGGAGTTATGTCAACGCTGGGGAAAAAAAAAAACTACAAAGCAATGCCATTGAAAATATTCATAATAGAAAAAATACCCGCAGGGAAATATGTCTAGAAAGAAATTTATCCACTGGGGAAAACTGTCAAGGCGAGGGTGGGAAGGGAAAGGGGTCAGGGAATGTCCAAGAGGTATGTTCATGACCACAGCCCATGCAGCCTTCACACCTTCCACACCTTCCTCAACAAACCCTCCATACTTTTCTTTCCCTCAGGATTAATGAGCACACTGGCCTCCCTCTCCACACCGGCCCTCACCACCTCACTCCTTAGTCTTCCCACACTTTCAAACGTTTCCAGGAAGGAACAAAAGTGTTTAAAATAGCCTCCTTCCCCACTTTCCTAGACATATCCCCATATTCCGTATATTAAAGATGAGTTGGGGAGAGTATTTTGTAACATTAAACTGAGTACATACTTGTAGATGGAAAGGGTGAGTTTAGGGTGTTACAAAAAGAAAAAAAAAAGTAAATAAAATAAAATCTTGCCACCTTACTAGCTAAATCCCCTTCGTGTATTGAAGTGGATGGTTTGAAGGCGTTTTCTTGTCTTAAAAGGAGAATTCGTTGATGGAAAAGTGAGTTTAATATATTTCATCATATCCGTACTTTTTGTTACTACTACTACTACTACTACTACTACTAAAAGGAGTCTAGAAGAGATAAGGATTACAAGTGGTAAAATAAATATGAAGAAATATACGTACATCATGCAAGTAGATACAGAGAGAGAGAGAGAGAGAGAGAGAGAGAGAGAGAGAGAGAGAGAGAGAGAGAGAGAGAGTGTGTGTGTGTGTGTGTGTCAAGGGTTTCTAATCGCACACAGGAAAACCGTCTCCGGAAATTAGTGTGTGGGAGAGACAGAGGAATTAAGAACTGCACGAGGCCACGTGAAGAGGAGGAGGAGGAGGAGGAGGAGGAGGAGGAGGAGGAGGAGGTGTAATCACTTCCACTAACCAGGTACTGTGATTCTCTCTCTCTCTCTCTCTCTCTCTCTCTCTCTCTCTCTCTCTCTCTCTCTCTCTCTCTCTCTCTCTCTCTCTCTCTCTCAAATTTCACGCCTCACGATTGTCTTGATAATAGTGATGTCCTTTCCTAATACTCCAGCTCCTCTGAGGTGCTCCACGGGAGAGAAAAATATACAGACGAGGGGCATTTTCTGCTTTAGTTCCTGTAAATTATACAAATAGGTACTGCTCAGTGAAGTGGCTGGAACCGTTTTTAGGTACTGGGTTTTATGCGTGAGGCTGAGAGGTAAATTTCTAGGAGAGGTCTCTCACGCACAGCTGCCACTACCTACAGCAGACGAGGCCACATCCCCCCACCCGAGGGAGACAGCGAACTTACCTGCGTCTCTAAGATATGGGAAAGAAAGAGCGCTGAAACTCAATCTACGTAACCTAATCTCGGAGGAACATAAAATAATCGAATGGGATCTCGCCACAACCTCAGACACCAAAGTTGTTTGCTTATCAAAGAAATGGGAACAAAGAGCATCGAAATTGAGTCTGAGTTCGTCTCAAAGTAATATAATCGAATGTCTCGCCAGCACTTGGGCGTTGTCAGTCACTCCCCTGCCGACCCATGTTAGAGGAGTGAGCGGGACACTTTGAAGAACACAGACATCAACAGAGAGCAACACAGACATCAACAGAGAGGAACAAAGACAGACATCAACAGAGAACACAGACATCAACAGAGAGCAACACAGACATCAACAGAGAGGAACACAGACAGACATCAACAGAGAGGATCAAGTAGCGCATAATTTCTGTGCTTGTAATTTTGTTTTCGGTCAGTTAAGTCTATAAATCATCTGGGATTACTCATATTAAGTAAACAACACTATCATCAGAAGTCAAAAGATTAATGTGAAGATACGTTTCATGCGAGGAATGCCACGTGTAGACCCGACCGCTTCTTGCTGCTTACTATATTTTCTTATGCTCTTATACTAATATTGTGAATTTATATTTAGTTGTTCTTTACATGCGTAGGCGTTCTATCAATCTAATTACACGTATGTTCCTTGATCAGCAATGCGTTTCAGTTTGCATGATAAACGAGTTAACTAAATGAAGTATATGTATTGCTTCGCCATATCGTGTCTTGCAAAACAGAAGCAGTGACCGAGGCAATCAAGAGGACGCCCCGGCAGCTTCACTCACACAGAGTTCAGCTCGAGCTCCTTAAAACATTCCTCAGACAAAAACAATACCATGCCTTAATTGCCCAAACAAATTTTTTTTATCCAGTGAGTTCATGAAAACGAATTTTAAACGTGACACACATTTATTTCAGAGCCCATTGTGTACATGCACATATATCTCGGTCTCTGCCAATTACATGAAGCCGTGGGTGTTGGAGGAATAGGGTTAAGGCAGGAGAGGAGGGTGACCAGCGAGTAACAGTGATTAAATTATGATGCAAACAATGTCCGGTACTAATGGCACAAAGGCCTGCGCACCTCCTTCTGCCCTCGGCCACCTCAGTATGTTATGTGAAATGTGTGTAACTCACCTACGGTCGTCTGCTGGTCACCCAGCCAGTCGTTCCCCTACGGAAAGAGCTCAGAGCTCATACTGACCGATCTTCAGGTAGGACTGAGACCACTCACACACCACACACCGGGGCAGCGAGACCACAACCCCTCGGGTTACATCCCGTACCTACTTGCTACTAGGTGAACAGGGGCCACATATTAAGAGGCTCGCCCATTTGCCTCGCCGCGATCGGGACTCGAACCCGGGCGAGCGTGTGTGTGTGTGTGTGTGTGTGTATGTGTGTGTGTACCATATTCTGAAACACTTATGGCCGCACCTCCGCTTTATTCAAAAGGCTTTAGTTAAAGCTGCACGAATTTTTTTAAGTGTTTTTACGGGTTCAGTGCCAGATTAACAAGATTTCTACATTATCGAAAGAAGAAACAGTCTTGAGAACACGGCTAACCATCTCTGTGGCCTTTGAAAATAGTCGTGGTGAGAGAGCAAAGCGTTTCTGAATAAGAGCCTAATACTCGCAGTTCTCCATGCTCTTGATCGCTCGTTAGATATTACCTTCCCGGCAAGAGATTTGACTTCATACAGACCAGGAAAGGCTCACACACCACACACCCCAATAGCCAAAGTAACCGCGCAATGTCAGTGGAGAAAATCTTGAGTTATCTGAGCTGAGTTCGAAAATGTTCATGACAGCTACGAGTAGAGTGGAGCGTTGGTGTTTGACTCTGTGTGTGTGTGTGTGTGTGTGTGACGAGGGATGCATACATTGTAGTTGTATTTACCAAGTTGTAGTTAACAGGGTTAGAGTCAAGCTCGTGTTATTCTGTTTTCTGACTTTATCCACCTTATTCATAGTTCTCTCTGTGTGTGTGTGTGTGTGTGTGTGTGTGTGTGTGTTAGTCATATCATGTGATGTGGACTGAATATTACTGTATTGCTTGTTGTGGTCAATGAACTGTCTATCGATCTATCTTTCTTTCTATCTGTGTAGGCAGGCAAGCAGGCAAGCAGGTAGATGGATGAAAGCCAAATCGTATTACAGCCTCCTGCGTCACGTACTACCGTAAGCGTACCCACATGGCTGTACCTTTGCTGTACCCTCACCAGTCAACCACCACGGGACCCAAAGCGAGTAAACATCCTTTCCTCACTACTCAGTCAGAAGGAGGAGGACAAGAGGACGAGCGTTCAAAAGTAACGTCCATCATTTCAGGCTTTTAATATTCCTCCGTGATACGATAAGAGGGGCACGTGTGTGGCTGTGGGGCGTGAAGTGATTGGCGTAAATAATATTGACTTTCGGCCTCTGACTGGATTTGAGTTTCGCTTATGTAAGGTGTGTGTGTGTGTGTGTGTGTGTGTGTGTGTGTGTGTGTGTGTGTGTGTGTGTGTTTATATCTATCACCGCGGAGGTTCCTTGCCAATTAATTTAGTCTCCTTGACATACGTTGGGAAAAATATCTCGTCAGTAGTTTCCTTTATTCGTAAGGCAATTTGTCATTTTTCCATTGGTTTGGCTAAAAGAGAGAGAGAGAGAGAGAGAGAGAGAGAGAGAGAGAGAGAGAGAGAGAGAGAGAGAGAGAGAGAGAGCCTGTCTACATACATACATGACGTCAGCAGTTGGGTGACGGTTTGTTATGAAAAAAAGAAACGTACCTTCATATATTCTTATTTGTGCAGATATTGAATTAAGTTATTGAATTACACGGTGCTCTCTTAAAAAAAAAAAAAAAAAAACAGTGAGTTATACAATGTCCGTAATAAAACATTCCCTGCAACTCTCACATATAATAGACTGTATATTTGAAACTTTCTCTGCTAAATCATTTTCCCGTAACCATCTACCACTTTCTGGATATTACTATTTGTATGATAGTCTTCTAAATAGTTCTGTAATCTAGAAAAGACATTTTAATCCTTTTCTGTATTTCCATGCAGGCAAATTCATTTTACAACACTCAAAACATTGATCACGATAGGACAAGAAATAATGGATTCGACCTTGGTAAAATTATTTATTTAAAAAGAAACAGAAAGGAATCAGCTCCCGGATATGAGTGGTAGATGATTGAAATAGACTCAGTAATTCAATCGTTAGTGCCGAGTCATTATTGAGCTTCTGAAGAGCATCACACAAATTTTCAGATGGGGATGATAAGTAAAGGCAGGTATGATTCATGCAAGGACTGCCACCTGTAGGACTAATGGATTCTTGCAGCTTGCCTTATGCCCTTGTGGTCTTAACGAGAGACGGCCATAGCAGTAAAAGAGTTAATTCCTCATATTCTGATACATGATATTTGATGAGTATTCTTAGTGTTATGCCTTAATCCACTTATATTCAACGGCCTTCTCCCAGGAGCGCACTTCTTGCTCTGGCATTGTAGGAGTAAAGGGGTTAGTTAGCACCTTCCGTGACACCAAAGGGTTGGGAGTAAAAACAATCAAGACACCTCGTTAAGTAAACTGCCTTCGCTTTTAGTTAAATTCGTCTCTCATGTTTTTTTTTTTTTTTTTTTTTTTTTATTCATTGCGGTTTTGGTTTTCTTTTTTTTGTGTGTGTATAAATGAGTGTGTGTGTGTGTGTGTGTGTGTGTGTGTGTGTGTGTGTGTGTGTGTGTGTGTGTGTGTGTGTGTGTATTTATCTTTGAAGATTTGTCCTTATGACTCCCCTGTTATTTCTTTCTAACATCTTGAGAATTCAATTATCTATAACGAAACTCATTTCTCTCTCTCTCTCTCTCTCTCTCTCTCTCTCTCTCTCTCTCTCTCTCTCTCTCTCTCTCTCTCTCTCTCTCTCTCTACACACTGATTGATTTATCTTTAAGAATTTTTCTCCTTATTTATTTTGTTATCATACGTCTCTGTCTGTTTTTTCAAGCTTGTGGAATAAAAAAATCTTTTATTTTTGACTTAATTCTCTCTTATTACTCTCCAAGGAGCCAAAATTGATTTCCTTTTTCTAAAGAGTTTACTACTGTGTATTTCATGTTTTATTTATTTTTTACTTTTCGTCTTATTTTTTACTCGCGAAGCGAACAACCTCTGGGTACTATTAAATTATCTCCTTATTGTTTCCCTATCAACCGGCGTTTACAAAGTTGCTGAAGGTACCGGAAAAAATAAAGCTGTTTAGCAGTTAAACTTTTAACTAACTAATCTAATGCCATCACTCCATAAGACGCCGCCGTAAACTCACTGTACTGCATTTTAATAGCTTTGTACTACCAGTGATCAGGCCATGAGTAGAGTCCGTCACTGCAAAGCCTCACTCCCCACCAACAGGATGAACCAGCGGCAGCGCAATCATCTGAAACTCACCAGACCGCTTTCCTTGCCTCCAATACTGAAAGCAACACTGTACGGCGGACTAAAGAAGTGACCTATGCGTGCTGTCTCCACTCTGACAAGCAAGGCACGTGTCGGGGAGAGAGAGAGAGAGAGAGAGAGAGAGAGAGAGAGAGAGAGAGAGAGAGAGAGAGAGAGAGAGAGAGAGAGAGAGATAGGTTACTCGTATTGCCTAGTAAACCTATTTATTCCTACAGATTTTTTTTCTTATTTTCTTATTTTCTTTCTACGTTTACCTTGTCATTTAGAAAGTCCTCTCGTGTTACGCGCCACGATGGAGGAAACCTTCCTTTCTTTCCCCTTTCCCATCGTATTTTTTTTTTCTCTCCCTCCGTTTCCTGCCTAAAGAAGAGGAGGAGGAGGAGGAGGAGGAGGAGGAGGAGGATGGAGTCTGAAGTCCCGTTTCTATCTAGCATTCCTACTCCTTTCCTCTCCAAAACACCTCCTTTACCCCCCACACCCCTATTCACTCGCTCTACCTCCCCTTCACATCCTCTTCTCCCCCACCCTTTCACACCTGACACTCTACCTGGCACCTTCTTGTGTAAATTCTTCCCACAAACACTGCCATCGACCCATCCCTTTCAGAGCCTCCTCCTCCTCTTCCTCCTCCTCCTCCTCATACTCTTCCTTCTTCCCCTTCCTCCTCATGTCCATCTATCACTTTTTTTATCTTCACACCATGGAATTTAGACCACGAGCTAAGACAAAGAAAAAGACAAAAAAGAGAGAAGGAAAAGAAGGATGTCACATTGAGAGAGAGAGAGAGAGAGAGAGAGAGAGAGAGAGAGAGAGAGAGAGAGAGAGAGAGAGAGAGAGAGAGAGAGAGAGAGAGAGTTCACATGCACATAGTTCTGAGAAAAGCTAATAATCTTTTGTCCTGTAGTGGAATTTTTTATTTTGTGTTGATGATGATGACAATGATGCTGATGATGATGATGATTATGATGATGATGATGATGATGATGATGATGATGATGATGATGATGATGAAGTAACCTGATACCCCCTAACACCACATCACCGCCACCTGACCCACTCCCTCTTTCTTGAACGTAATTATGCACAGAAAAGGAGACGGAAGAAAAACGTAATAAGTAACCACGAAAAACGGGAAGCCGCACTTAGAGAAGGCAAAAAATATCATAGCCAGTTTAATTAAGCGATGAAGGTGACTCGAATCCCACCTCTCTCTCTCTCTCTCTCTCTCTCTCTCTCTCTCTCTCTCTCTCTCTCTCTCTCTCTCTCTCTCTCTCTCTCTCTCCTGGGTTCGTATTTTGAATGCCCCACAATATCGTTCCCCGGAGCCTGAAAAGAATGCCAAAAATTCCATGAACAACAATAATATTAATAAGGAAGTGATAAGACGTGCAGGACTGGAGAAGAGTCACGTACTAAGCAGAGAAGACCAGGTACCAATTGAAAGAGCCTGGAGAAAATTAGATGAGGGAGAAAGATCGGGAAGAAGATAGAGTGTAGATCTGCAGCGGATGGGAGTCACAGAGGAAGATGCAAGGGACAGAGACAACTGGAGGAGACCCGCACATGGCGTCACTGATTCCAGAAAAGGAAGAAAAATGGAGAGAAGGCTGATGAGTGTATGAAGGAGGCAGTTACAGTTCTTGGGAGGAATGGAAAGGATTGCTTGCTGAGGAGAGTTGGAGGAAGAAGACAGACCAAGACAAGAGGAGAAATTCATGGAGACTTGGGGGGAAACATAAACAGATGTAGTGTGACGGATCGTGTCAGGAAGGCGGAGATAAGAGAGGGATGAAGCTCCTTCCTCGCTGGTTTCATGCATGTAGACAGAAAAAGAGGTATGTGGTCAGCTTCAGATAGTAGTAGATATTGAGTGCCGAGATGTTTTGAGGAGGAAGTTGCCATGTTTACTGTTTACTATTGTTGTTTGTTTCTCTCTTTGCTTTTATCTTTCTAGCAATTCCAAAAAAAATATATATATATAAATAAATTAAAAAATGCGTCTTTTTATGCTGACTATTTTTTTTTATTCGTGCTCTGTTTGTTTAGCTACTTTTTTCTTTTCTTTTTTTTCCCGTATATTTAGAAAGTGAGATGAGAGATGTTATGCATTATTTTCTTGTTTATTTCCATTCCGTTCATTAGGTAACATGTAAATGCTAAATAAAAATGTGATACGACTCTGCGATTCTTATTTTCCTCCTCCTCCTCCTCCTCCTCCTCCTCCTCCTTCTCCTACTACTACTACTACTACTACTACTACTACTACTACTATTTCAACTGCTCTTCGTCATCATATTGCTGCTGTGGCTGCTACTACTGCTATTATTGCAACAAAAACAACAACTACTACTACTACCACTAACAACAACAACAACAACAACAACATCAACAACAACAGTTTCTCGACTCTTAAACGACTCTTCCACCCGCCCCTGCTATTTACTGGATAGCACTGTGCTGCGGAAAGGTTTGTTCTTTCATGATCCTCACCTCGCCGCCACAGCAACGAGCCTTCTCATCACCCTGCGTGTGTGTAACTGTACACCTTCCCGCCTGAGAGATACATTAGTGCTGCCTAAGCTGGTTTGGTGGGTTTTATGTGCATAATAATCCATGGTCATTTGAAAGCCCATCCGCGTCTTCTCTCTCTCTCTCTCTCTCTCTCTCTCTCTCACACACACACACACACACACACACACACACACACACACACAGTTTTATCCTGCGATTTGCACATGCGCAGATGGAATTAAAAAGAAAATCACATGCTCATTCTAGTGAAACTTCACACGTAACAAATCGAGCTGAAAGATGCAATAAGTAAATGAATAAACAGATAGGTCAATAAATACACGAGTAAATACGAGTACGTAAGTAGATGAAAATAAATAAATAAATAAATAAATAAATAAATAGGTTAAAAAGCAAAATAAATAAATGAAATAAACAGACAAACAAATAACAGAAGGAGTTCAAAAGACAACAGATAAAGAAATAAAACAAAAACATAATCAATAAATAACAAATTCAAATAGCAGAACCACCAAAAAATGACTAACAAACTGCGCAAGCTAATCGGGGATACAATTAACACCAGCAGACCCTTCATAGTGTGTTGATGGTTCGGTGTTACTCAGTAATTAACCTCATAAGCTTGTGATACCGACAGATTGGGTCATTCCACGCCAGATCCCCAATATATGAGGGCTTATGGAGATACAATATAGCCTTGTTGACACCGCTAACTGTGGGTGATATTTCTTTGTACTGTTTGTATAGTAGTAGGAATGTTGCTACTTATGCCACTGCACAGTATGGGTGAAATAAATGTAGTACTGTTGTTTGTTGTAATTGTTGTCAAAAAACGAAGTGTCAGTTATAAATCAAAAGCTTGTATGCAGTATCTCTCTCTCTCTCTCTCTCTCTCTCTCTCTCTCTCTCTCTCTCTCTCTCTCTCTCTCTCTCTCTCAGCCTATCTATCTACCTATATGTCTATCTGTCCGCCTGTATTTTTTATCTATCAGTCTCTTGCCATTTCTGTGGACAACACCCTGCTTCCAGACACACTGCACCTCCTCTCCTCTTTTTAGCGTGCATGTACACCGCCACCCATCCGTCCATCTTCATAAAGTAAGATTTGATTAACAAGTTTTCACCTTTTATCCCTTTTCAACTCTCTCTTTCTCTCTCTCTCTCTCTCTCTGGCAAGTTTGTTTTTAGAATATAAGTTGTTCATCTCTGTAGCCTTTGAAAATAGTGATGAAAATGAGCGAAGTGGATATTAGCCTTACCCTTGCAACTACGTATATAACTGCTTGACCTTCAAATATGATAACACTAATACCATTTGTTGTTACCCTTCGTGATATTCTTGTCATATAGAGATCCTTAACCAGGGCACGCAAAGATGACTGCCACATCCAGGCCACCGCCCTTTACCTTCCACGGATTTCCTCATGCATCGACCGACCTACAAAGCTTTCGCCTTATTCCCTGCTACGCCACACTTCGGCATCTATTACGAAAATTCAACTGCAGGTGTCAGCTCTCTGTA